>NC_090187.1:4856908-4929408 GCF_024679245.1 Pseudorasbora parva
CTGCCCCGTGGAATTGTGGGACGGTTACGAGTGGGCCCATCACTTTTCCAGCTTTCTTTCAGGTTCTCTTTCTGAGGATGTTACTGTACACTCCGGTCTGAGGAACGGAACGGACGTGAGGAGGAATGTCGGGAAAATGAAGAGCATGCTTTTTATTTTTTACCCCTCTTAGCCCGCCTATCCTTTGAAGTGTTTTTATTGGTTTATTGGTACAAAGAATGAGAAAAAAAATGATATTTTTAGCTTGGTTTTGAGCAGTAACCGCATAGCTGCCCTGTCCCTTTTCCGTTTGTGAATGAATTGCCGTGATGAACGACATAATTGAGCATTATGAAATCCAGTTCACTCATGCTATAATATCAGGGCTGGTTTCCTTGATAATCTTGCGCTGGGAATGTTTCTGCAAAAGGGCCGTTTGCGCTAAAAACAGAAACCTTCCATTTCTGTGAAGCGTAATCCATTATGCTAATGTGTATTTGCACCAGAGAAAGACTGTGAAAAGGGACAACGCAGACAGGAAGATGGATACAACGTTAGTTTTTGATTACTAAACTGTGATATCTCCTGATTTATTTGAAGATGTAGGAAAATATATGAAAACGTTTGAAATATATACTTTATTCGAGATTTAATATATATTTCAATATATGTAGAAGTCATTGCAGATATTTATTGTTCATTTATGTACATAGAACACTTATCAAAGCTCTAGATGGATAGAGTTTATACTTATTAAACTGCGTTTTCTTCAGCAACACGCACAAGCACGTTTGAGACGTGCATCGTGATTTGATCGGTGTCTATTTTGGTGAATGTAAGTGTGTGTTCGTGTGATGTTTTAAATCATTCCACTTAGCACGTCTTGTGTCTTCCTCCCGGCACATGAAGCCAAACTGCCTTTTTCTTGCCCAGCAGCTCAATCCACTGGGCGTCTGTTTACACATCCGCCTGGCTTCAGAAAGCCGAAAACGACCATATATCGGCTCGGAAACCCACGCACGCTTTCCCTGCTGCGGCACCATTCCTGCTTTTTATTTGGTCTGAAGTGAGAGTCTGGACCAGTTCATTCGCTTTTTTATTTTAGCCCTTATTTTGTCATCTTTTAAATCAGTCAAATAAAAGAAAAGTTATGGGAGGTAGTTATGATATTTTTATAGAGCATAAGTGCTCTAGCCTAAACCAAATGTAGTATTTATAGATGGTAGGATATATATATATATATATATATATATATATATATATATATATATATATATATATATATATATATATATATATATCAGTTCCCTTTTTATGCAGACAAAAATAAAAAACGAGATGTGGCACTTTACGTCCAGTCATTAAAGGACAGAAAGCCTGAAATACAGTAAATGTATGTTTGCTGGCACATTGCTGGTGGGACATATGATTATATTTCAGCTACAAACCACATGGTATTGTATTGATGAATGAATGTAAGATGTGGTTTTGTTTCCCCAGAAAAGCATTAGTAGTAAATTCCCAGACGGCAGCATAGAGACGGCCCAGATCTGGCCCACGTCTGGTGCATGTGGATCCCACGCATACCGGATGTGGCCTGGATCTCACTCTTAACTATTTGCTGTTTGTCTGGCTACATCTTTCAAATCCATCTTTAGCGCTGCTCTGTGCAGTGTTTGAAGCCGGCATTTTATTCCAGAGCGTACGTTTGTTGCGGTTGAACTACTGAGATAATTACAGGTTGGACAGTTTCTCCTGGTTTATTCACTCACTGTTAAAACCTTCTCTCAGTTATACGTCTTAAGAGCTTTTATTTCTGCTTTAGAGTGCATCTGTGTTGGTTGTTGGGTGTGTATTCTGATTTCTCTGTGCGTTTAGAGAAAAGATGAAAGGTTTACTCATGGTTTGGTATTTTGGAACTGATTGGAAAAATCAAATGAATCACTGTCACAATCATGTTCACTGTACTGTATGTGTGAATGCCTAATATGTAAAAATCATGTTTAATGCATTTTTGTCTCTTTGTGAACCACCCGTTCTCTTCTGCTAAAACTCAACCAGAGCAAAAAATGATTAACTTTCAGCCTGATTGTTTTGCTCATATGCAGTGACTTATGATGTATCTGACCAAAGATTTGAGTTTGCATTTTGCAACTGAAAAATGTGTTGTCACTATTAGAGAATTATATTGAGCATTTGTGATGAAGTATTTAGGCAAAAAAAGATTGTTTTAAATTATATTGCGAAATGTTCATATCATACTCTGTGCTATGGGATTTTACTGATATCATTTCCACTGTACCTGTGCTGTAGTTCCTTGAATGACATGATAACTGTGTCCAAGCAACAAACTGTCTCGCAAATCAACTGGTTTATTTTCTTGAAAGTGTTCTGATTGATTTCTGATGTCCATCTGTGGCATCCCATAACTTAACTGCTGTAGCAAGGAATTGTTTTTGTTTTTGTTTTTTTAGAACAGTTTTTATCTCTGTTGACCAGGCTGGTTTGTACATGTTTCCATATGCACTGTATGTATATGACTCACTGATATAGGAAGCAGAACTGTGCTGTGCACAGGTTTCCATTCTTCCAACAACTTTTGTCTAATAGAGGCTCTGATTCAGTGGCTCTCTGATCTATGTGAAGTAGACAGATTGCAAATAATAAAAATAAAACAACACTGGGAAAATACCTTGCGACATTTTCTAAATTGTTTTCCCCTGAATGCCCCTTTTCCCTTTTGGATTCTCTAGAATGCTTGACTTTAGATGCCTCGGAGAAATGTTACTTTTAAGCTACATTTGTTTTCTCAATTGCAAAGTGTTAATATCTCACACACAGACAAAATTACATTATGCTTTTGGAAGTGTGCCTGAAGCTGGAGTCAAAGCTTTTAACACCTCATTAAAATTCAATCTCATCTCCCATACAATAGAGAACTTGGCCTATATCACGCGACTGTGCACTAGCATGTCTAGCCAATAGATGGAGACATAACCCAATCCTTTCATTACGTAATATCCAGACGCATACTAGATGTAGCTTGCAGTCTTTTTAAAAGGATTAAATGCAATTTGTTTTGCTGAAATAGAAAAGACAATGTTTATTATAGAAATACATAGTATATTGGGACGGGATATATATATATATATATATATATATATATATATATATATATATATATATATATATATATATATATATATATATATATATATATATATATATATAATATTTCACCCACAAACACACATCTCAAAATCAAGGACAATATATAGAAACATCCTAGTGGAAATCCAGTTCCCTGCAAATGACTACATCCCATATCATAACCAAGTATTTAGTAATTATCCTTATTAGGTCAACCACGCATTGATTTTCCTTTCGACTGACCGGTCGCACCAGACAAATTAATATTCTCGGCGTCCATTCATCATCAATGCATCCCGTCTTTGCTTGAGCGCACGAAGACCCGCCATGGTCTGCATGCAAATCAATCTGCAGGAGACTGACCAATAAGAGTGTGGGAGATCCTCAGGAGGGCGGTGACGGTGAGCTTACAACCAATCACGGTGGAAAGGGCGGAATATTCTAATGATCAGGGAACACCTCAATGTACAGCAATGTGAGGGATTCAAACCTGATATCTCCAAATATTGTCCGATGCAATATGAGCGACAGAGGCTCGCGTTAAGGGGAAAACACTCAATCTAAATGGACATGTGTCTCTTTGCAGCGTGATAAACGTCCACAGTTGTAGCAGAAGCAGGCTGACGCAGATCATATTGAAAGATTGATTGCTTTTGTTCTGCTGGGAAGGGTGAGGAGGCTCTTAGTGGACCTCGGGATTCCTCGGAAGATGGAAGAAGAGCGCGGTCGGATTAAAGAGCGTCTGGAGGCCAGTTTTGCGTGGCTGTGTGAACTGGAGATGCTGAAGCAACGGCAGGAGAGTCTGGTCCTCGGCGCCCTGTCGCTCGGGGACTCAGTGCCGGGATGCCCGGCTTGGGGTGATGTGGGTCCGGCCCGCAGCAGCAGAGAACAGGAGCAGCTCACTTTAAGGCTACAGCTGGTAGGTGATGAACACGATTCTTTTGGGATTCCCTCCAGTGGTTCACTCTCGCTTTTTGGAGATCTGGATATTGAAAATGTGTGTTGGAAAAGTTTTAAACAGAAGAGTAGCAGACAATCTGGCCATTATTATTCTAGTCAAGTGCACTTTTAAACATAGGTTGAAAGGTTTATTTTTATTTTTTGTCATAGTTAACATTTTTGGTTCACCAACGTATAGCCTACCTTTTCGTTGTATTGGTGGTTTAATGGTTTAAAGAGCTTACTTCTGTAAATAACCTTTTATGGGGTAAAAATGATTCCTGGATGTTCTTAATGAAACAATATGTGCCAGTAAAGAGCCTTTATGAGTGTAGGGAACAAGAGGCTTGTTTTAAATATGTACTGGTATTACGTAATTGGCACGTGAAAACTGCGGTGTGTCGATAGCCTAGGGGTTTTATGTTCACTAATATGCCATACCAATATCATTTAGCAGCAGTTGTGCTGTATGATTTAAAAGCAGTTCACAGCAAGTGAATGTTTTTGACAGCTGTGATTGATGTGCATGTGGGAAAGGGGGCGGGGCATGTAGACATTTAACTATCCATTGTTCGTTTCGCATGGGTTTATCAGTTCATACTCCTAGAAATATTAAGCTATTCGTTTCTTTAACAATGTATATTATCCGTGTTTATTTTATATTTTATTATATTATATTATAGGCCTATTATATTGTGGTTTAATAGCCTATCGTTTGTTATGGTTTAAAATTTAAGTTAAAAATAAAGTCTTACACTACACTTCGTTGATGAAACTGATATCTATATTTTAATTGTTTATTTGTTTATTTTAGTGTATTTCGTTTGCATAACTCTTGTCCTTCCATTAGCTACCTTTCCGACAGTTTGTCTCCAGGGATTCGGACCTCACTCACTCTAACTCAGTTTGAATAAAGAACGGGGAAAAGGCGGTGAGAGAAATCAAATAAGCAGCGGTATCTCTTTCCCCAGAGTTTCTCTCCCTTGGATGTATCAGACAAAAGGCGCATGGAGCGGAATATTAATAAGTCAGACTCTCGCGGGACGGGCGTGCGCTCGAGACGCATCAGCCAAATGAGCTGTCAGCGGGTCACGCGCTCCGCCTCAGCGACCACCGGAAACCATTCTTCATTCAGACTGATGAGCGTTTCCATCAGCAAAGATCTATCTATCTATCTATCTATCTATCTATCTATCTATCTATCTATCTATCTATCTATCTATCTATCTATCTATCTATCTATCTATCTATCTATCTATCTATCTATCTATCTATCTATCTATCTATCTATCTATCTATCTATCTATCTATCAGTTTGTGCTCGTGACTCATTCAAACTGCAGCTGTTAATTAACCAATTATAGAAAAAAGAGTGATCTCCTCAGGCTATAGTGAGAGTGGAGTGCGGTGCTCACACTCACAGCCCTGTAGGTAACATGTAATTACACATGCTCCCGTTAATAATATAATTAGCAATATAACTGTGAAATCTTTACAGTTCATCCCAGTTGTTTCATGTAAATCTATGTGCTTTAGACCAGTTTGCCACACACTACAGATGTATTTGTAGTTCAGTTTTAGTTGAGAACCCAGCAGTGTTTGCATTAGCTAGTTTGCACATACAGCGTGTTCAAACACACTACATCAGCCCTCAAGGCCAAAGTTTTCCTGTTGTACTTGCTGCGGATGTGTGGATTAGTGCAGTTTGGTGATGGATTTTGCACTTTAGGACTGTTAGAGTGATGTGTGTGTATGCTGATATTGTGGGGGTAGGGTGGCGTGTGTGTATATGTGGCCACAGTGGCCTAGTAGACCTACGTTACCTACATTATGTGGACAAAATGTCTCCACAAAGATGGCAATATCCAAGATCCTTGTCCTTGTCGGGAATTTTTTTTGGTCCCCATGAGGAAAGCATCTTATAAATCATACTGTGATGTTTTTTTGAACACGCAAAAATGCAGAATGTTTTCTGTGATTTGTAGGGGCAGTGTGTATACAGTTTATAGTATAAAAGCCATTATGCCTATAAGTCCCCGAAAAACATGGAAACACAACACGTGTGTGTGTGTGTGTGTGTGTGTGTGTGTGTGTGTGTGTGTGTGTGTGTGTGTGTGTGTGTGTGTGTGTGTGTGTGTGTGTGTGTGTGTTTTTGTGACATATCAGGACTCGTGTATAATGACATGGGTATGACATAGGTTTTACAAGGATAGGGTGACTTATGAGGCCATTCCCCATTTGTTCAAAAATCTTATAAATCATACAGAATAAGGTTGTTGTTGTTTTTTTTTTGTTGTTGTTGTTTTGTTTTTTTCGAGAAAGTAAACTGCAGTTTCCTTTGATGGGTAGGTTTAGAGGCAGGGGTAGTGTAGGGGCATACGGTTTGTACAGTATAAAAACCATTACGCCTATGTAATGTCCCCACAATTCACAAAAACAAATATGTGTGTGTGTGTGTGTGTGTGTGTGTGTGTGTGAGCCTGTTTATGTGGTTTATGAGGACACAAATTTGTATAACTACATGGGTATTACACTGGTATTACACTATAAATGTGGTTTATGAGGACATATCAAATGTCCTCATAATTCAAATGGCCATAAAAACATACTAAATGATGTTTTTTTGAGAAAGTAAAAATGCAGAATGTTTCCTGTGATGGGTAGGTTTAGGGGCAGGGGCAGTGTAAGGGGATAGAAAATACGGTTACAGTATAAAAACCATTACGCCTATGGAGAGTCCCTGTAAACCATGTGTGTGTGTGTGTGTGTGTGTGTGTGTGTGTGTGTGTGTGTGTGTGTGTGTGTGTGTGTGTGTGTGTGTGTGTGTGTGTGTGTAGTAGGATGCTGGTTGTGCCGCATTTTGGCACATTAAAGGCAAGGCGCTCACGGCTGCCAGATAATGAGAGTATGCGTGCAGCCTGATCTCCCTCAGGTCCTGTCTGCTTCTGTGATAATCAAATAGACTGTTGCCTTCTGCATGCTTTTGTGTGTGAGGCCTTTGAGGGTGAGACACCAGACCAGCTGATCCGTCGCACGACAGTTAATCGTGATCACCAAGGGAACACAAGACGAGGTTGATTCATAGACTTCAGAGAGAATATCTGATATTAGCTCTGAAATCTTCTAAACTGGATCGTCAGGATTTGTAGTTCTTTGTTCACTTCTGGCAGACCTAAAATTGTATTGAATATATCTATCTCTGTCTTCGTCCACTGTTTTTTCCTTTCTATACTCTGTCATTTTCTCTCATGCACTTGAGCTTTGACCTCAGGCGCTAAATTATGTTGCCATGGTTTTATTAGCTAATGAATTCTAAGAAAAAGTCTTTCAAGTCTTATTTTTGTCATGAATAATGGACAGGTTAATTCAAGCAGTGTGGCAAACCTGCTGATTTCTATGGGGATGGTGCGTTGTAAGAACATAGAAGAAAGCAATGTTCCATCATTTGACTCAAATATTAGAAGATTTTCATCAATTTTTCAATGAGAATTTCAGAGAGGCAGGTCTGGTTGTCCCTTTTGTGCTCTATTTTGCTGATTAGTTCAACCGAAAATTAAAGGGTTACTTCAGCGATTAGCATATGGCTTTGTATCAGTAGAAACCCTGGAGTATATTCAAATGATTGTGCTTTCCCCCCTCATGTCCCCCTGAGACAAGAGATTTATGAATTTTATTTCTGGAAAAATTCCTCCTTTGATGCAAATTGACGATATTTGCATCATCGGAGGAATGTTTGGCCAAAGGCTAAAGACTACAGCCAGCAGAGGGAGCCATTTCTGCATGTTTTGAACCCGCGCATGGAGGATGGAGATCACACTCACAGCTCAGCTCAGCTACAGGCACTCATTTAAACGGAGCTATGGTGAGCAATGTAAGTCTTTTAACTTCTCAAATTAATTTATATGAAAGTTAGCTTGTAAAGGCATGAACTAAAACGCGCCAGACTGAACTCGCGTTGTGAATGTATGCCGCGAGTGTAGTCACGATTACCTCAGCTCTCATCGTGAGAGCTCATCAGCTCATTTATCTGACTCCTGCAGTTAGTGCTCAGTGCTGTGATACTTGCGCGGTGACTCGCTCATTATATTGAACAGACACGTTCAGTTTTTAATTGTAGTTTCTTCTCCAACTCAGTCACAGTAAACAAGTTGGTGGCTTTGGGAATGACCTCACAGGACAGCTATACAATTCTGGGAATTGTAGTCTTTCATCCCCATGAGACAAAAATACATTTTCTGTCTTTTCTCAGTCTAGAAGGCACCAAATTCAAAAATAATTTCACATTTCTACTACATTGATGACCCAGTTTAAATACAGATTTATCTTCCCAGCGCTGAAGTACCCCTTTAAGGACACGTGTCTGAGACATTAGCATGATGTGTCCTAAATCGCTCCCCAATACCATATAATATTTGACTCTTCACCTATTGGTTGTGGTGTCAACGACATAGAGTACATTCATTCAGTCCCATAATCCACCTCACAGTCCACTTTCCTGCAAACACTTGAACACTGAAACACACATGAACAAGCTAATCAAGGTCTTCAGGATTATAAAGAAAAGTGTTTGAATTTCAGCATGGGATTTCGCATAATTTTTTGTCTGGATGCCAGCCGAACTTAGCCCAGCCCACAAAATGTTTAGGCCGGGCAGTTCGGTCTGGCCTCGATCCATAAAGGAATAATTATCTCCGAACAGAAACTGTTCGGACCAATGAAATCATCAGGGCGGGCTTTAGACGATGATGGATAGATGATCAACAGTAATGTAATCATCTACGTCATCAAAGGGGCTTGGATTATATTTGTTCGAATCCTAAATGGAGAGCTTGTTTGTATATACTGGGTTTGCTATGTTGGGTAGGTACTCTATCGTTAAATCATTTTCTTTTTTTACAACACCGGCTAAGATCGTTTATTCCAGCGCGCGTGCAGACAGGGTTGCCAAGTTTTTACAACAAAACCCGCCAACTACTAGCCCTAACAATAGTTTCTCGGGGGGGTTCTCTGGAAAAATGGCGTTTGGGGGGTAAAATGTGTGTTATTTTGGCAAGGTTGCCTGCTAAAATTTGCACTCATGTGTCTATATATCACATAATAGTCGCTTCAACTCGCGGACATAGAAAACAACCCGCAGAAAAAAACACGGACTTGGCAACACAGTGCAGTTGAGCTCTTTTGACATTTGACAATGCGTCGCTTTGTTGCTCTGATTGGTTGTTGGTCTATCCAATTGATGTCTTTCCTGGTTGGGTTGAAACACGCCCCATAATCACAGCCCAATGAAGCAGTTTCAGACTCATATTCTGACTAGAATTAAGTATGACCACGTCCGGCAAAATCATTTTACTAATTCCCGCAGATTTTGAGCTCACACCCAAAGTGTGCATGTATAAAGCCGCCTCTCAGTACTAAATTTTGTTATTTTCCGCTGCTTATTGCACTTGCAGTCAAATACACACAATATATTGAGAGAGAAAGCACATTGTAACAGTTTCTGAATCTGTGTCAGGTCTTAAAGTAACAGCAGCCTAATATTCCTGCTAATATTGGATATATTAGGCAGCAAGACAGCATTTTGCCCTCAAAGTTGATGTGTTAGTAGGAGTTAGTGAGGATTTGAGCGAGTTTGACAAGGGCCAAATTTTGATAACTAGACGACTGGGTCAGAGCATCTCCAAAACTGCAGCTCTTGTGGGCTGTTCCCGGTCTGCAGTGGTTAGTATCTATCAAAAGTGCTCCAAGGAAGGAACAGTGGAGAACCGGCCACAGGGTCATGGGCGGCCAAGGCTCAGTGATGAACATGGGGAGCGAAGGCTGGCCCGTGTGGTCCGATCAAACAGACGAGCTACTGGAACTTAAATTGCTCGAGAATGCTGGTTACAGTGCATCTCAGTTTGTTGCGTATGGGGCAGCATAGCTACAGACCAGTCAGGGTGCCCATGCTGACCCCTGTCCACCACCGAAAGCGCCAACAGTGGACACATGAGTATCAGAACTGGACCACAGAGCAATGGAAGAATGTGGTCTGGTCTGTGTACGTCGCTTACCTGGGGAACACATGGCACCGGGATGCACTATGGGAAGACGGCAAGTCGGCAGATGCAGTGTGATGATTTGGGCAATGTTCTGCTGGGAAACCTTGGGTCCTGCCATCCATGTGGATGTTACTTTGACTCTTACCACCTACCTAAGCATTGCTACAGACCATGTACACTCTTTCATGGAAATGGTATTGCCTGATGGCTGTGGCTCTTTCAGCAGGATAATGCGCCAGTAATGGTTCAGGAATGCTTTAAGGAGCACAACAACAAGTTTGAGGTGTTGACTTGGCCTCCGATCCATGGAGGCCCACCTTACAACTTATAGGACTTAAAAGATATGATGCTAACATATTGGTGCCAAATACCACAGCACACCTTCAGGGGTCTAGTGGAGTCCGTGCCTCAATGGGTCAGGGCTGTTTTGGCTGTAAAAGGGGGTCCAAAACAATATTAGGAATGTTATAATGTTATGCCTGATTGGTGTATGTGGGTTTTAATACTTAGACCACTTCTATTATTATTGATTGCTCTCAGGATGTGAAGAGACCAAAAAAAAAAAAAAAAAGCCTACCTTTAAGGCTATTCTGTACGTCAGGACTGGTGTCAAGTACGTTTTCCTCATGTACTCGAGACTTCACTTTAAATTAAAATGTCATACCAGGATTGACCTGTGGCAAGCCTCCATGTTAAATAAAACAAAGTTATTCCAAACATATCTTAACCTTGTGCATCAGCCTGTCTCAACCTAAATTGTTGGAAGTCCACTGAAAAATTTGTTTTATTAGCTTTAAAAAAATCGTTCAAGTCTGTTTCTTACATCTGTCTTGGATCTGTATACCTAAACATTGGTTGTCATCATTATACCCTTTATTATGGGGGGGAAATAGAGAACTGACAGAACACTGAAAGTGGTTAAAATAATGACCGAAGTCAAACCACCTTTGCGTCATAGGCCGGTAAAATAAAACAAGACACCCAAAATACTCTGAGCGATGATTCGGGCCAGGTGTGGAACATACTGTAGGGACAAAATCTGGACAAACTAAACCATGAACAAAACTAAAATAAAACCCAGACCCAAACACAGGTTCACTTGCAACACGGTGCCAACCACAATGTTTTCATCTAACTAGGTCCTGAAACAAAACCAGAACCACAGGATTAAAAAAATAGCACACTCAACAGTATCTGTCCTGTCTTTGATCAATTATTGATGTTCTGGGTTTGGTGCATGTGCCATTTGCTTACATAACTACTGCCAGTGGTGCGCACGAGCACACTTTACACTGGTGACATGCACACAAACAAGCTTTCCATCCAAGCCATCTTCTTCTATTGTCATACAAATAATGTTTGATTATTCTAATATAGGTGCACAATTCATCATTACTATTTTCTTTTATACAATATACCTTTTCAATTATTTAAAATGTAACAGTGTTTTATGCGGTTAGGGTGAGTAATGGCAATCTAGGGCATTATTATGCTGATGCACCCTACTACTGTCCTCTCAGCTAGTTATGTGCTTGTATGCCACTGGACTATTGCATTCCTGTAACTCAAACATTAACGCATGAGTGCTCCCAGTGTCAAGGTTATGGGTTTGATTCTCAGGAAATGCATGAACTGATGTTCTGTTGTACCCCTCAGAACCGACTCCAGGGCGCCCCCAGTCTGCTGATGCTGGCCCTGCAACAGCAGCTGAGTGAGCTGAGAGTGGATACTGGACTCGCATGTGAGCAGAATCCAGAGGAGGATCTGGACAGTCCCAGCGCATCAAGCTCAGGTACTCCATGACTCATGAATCATTTATTCCAGATGGTGTTCTGCAAAATTGCACACTTCTTGTGGATATATTATACTATGTACAGATGCACAAAAGTGTTGGTCAATACCAGATACAGTATATATATCGATTTTTTGTTATAGTTGATGGTATAACAGATGAGGTGGCTAATTTTAAATATATAAGCTGCTATATTTAGTTTTTTGTTCCTACTAAAGCTCCGACCTTGCATGCTTCAACACAAGAACGCAGAAGAAGAACAGTTGAACTGCTTGTAGCTTGAATCTTCTGTTGCAGAAAAATAATAATCCAAGCTTCTGCTTCTGACAGGCCCAGGGTGGCCACTAGGAGAGTAAATTTGCCACTATTGTACCACTTCTACATAAATGCAGTTTCACACGAGATGCAGAAAGCACATGTCTCTAGTTAATTTTCAGAAAAATAAAAACAGAATCTGGTACCCTTTCAAAAGGTGCACCTTTGTACCAAAAGAGTGCATATTAGTACCTAAATAGTATTATATAGTAGTATTATATTATTATATTATATTAGAACCTGTCCCAGTGACCATTTTTGTAGCATTTTTTTCTGAACGTAGCAGTTGTAGGGAGTGAGGTGTACACTGTAAAAAAAAAGTCACAGTTTTTTTACTTATTTTGATGAGTTAAAACTATGTAAAAACACTGGTTGTCATAACTTATAACTTAACATAATATTATTTTGTACCGGGTAACCAGGTTATGGTGTCCTATTCTCAACATTTGTGATCTGCATTTAACCCATCCAAATGCACACACAGCCTTGCATATTGAACACATGCACACACTGTGAACAGTGAACATGTGGCCGTTTGTGATATGGTGCCCAGAGAGCAGTTAGGGGTGAGAGGCCTTGCTCAAGGGCACCTCAGCTGTGGGTAATGAGAGTAGAAGAGAGCGCTGTTCATTCACTCCACTCACCTACATTTCCTGCCGGAAATGTATTATCTGCCAATGTTTATAAAACCCAGTAAATGACACAAAAATTGTAAGGGAATCAATCCCTTCATTGCAAATAATAATAATATTTTAAAATAATATTTAAAAAATCAGTTTTTTATAGTGATGTAAAATAAAATTTTATAGACAAGCATAGTTTAATCCATATTGCTGTGCTGTCTGAAATTAATTTATTTATTTATGTGACTTTTTAATGTGCATTATTTTGCACATACACATGGGCACCCTGACTGGTCTGTGGCTATGCAGCCCCATACACAACAAACTGTGATGCACAGTGTATTCGGACACTTTTCTATCAGAACCAGCATTACCTTCTGGAGCAGTTTGAGCTCCAGTAGCTCGTCTGTTTGATCGGACCACACAGGCCAGCCTTCGCTCCCCACGTTCATCAATGAGCCTTGGCCGCCCATGACCCTGTGGCCGGTTCTCCACTGTTCCTTCCTTGGAGCACTTTTGATAGATACTGACCACTGCAGACTGGGAACAGCCCACAAGAGCTGCAGCTTTGGAGATGTTCTGACCCAGTTGTTTAACCATCATAGTTTGGCCCTTGTCAAACTCGATCAAATCTTTATGCTTGCCCATTTTTCCTGCTTCTAACACATCAACTTTGAGGACAAAATGTTCACTTGCTGCCTGATATATCCCCCTAGCCGGTGCCATGATGAAGAGATAATCAGTTATTTATGTCACCTGTTTTTATAACGTAATGCCTGATCAATGTGTATATGTGTGTTTATGTGTGTGTGTGTGTGTGTGTGTGTGTGTGTGTGTGTGTGTGTGTGTGTGTGTGTGTGTGTGTGTGTGTGTGTGTGTGTGTCTCAATAAGTTTGAATGTAAATTGTTTGCTTTAGTATGCAAATGTAGTTTAGTATGGTCTTTGTTTTTTATATTCCCCTTGGTTGGCTGGTTTTGGGCATTAAATATCAGGATGATAATGACCAATTACTTCATCCGATGTGATCACAGATATACAGTATTGTGGTTTTGTGTTAGGAATTGTGTTGCCATGTAAAGTTATCTTTAATAGTGAGATGTACACATGTGAATAGTAGAAAGTAAGCTAATAATATTGAAAATAAGATTTAAATTTATCTTGATCCCTCAGGGTTTTATGAACAAAGTGAAAGTATGTCTCCTCCACTGCGTTCCTGTTCCTCTCCAAACCTCACTGCCTCCTGTCACAGGCCCAGATCTCTGGGTGAGTGTTTGCTTTTAATCACTTTTTACACCCACTTATAGTGCATTAATTTGTACTCTCAGTATTATGAATAACCCTGTGGACCTATGGGTATGTTAGGATTTGAACTAGAGGTTTTCAAATTCATACCGATAGACTCTGCAGGGGGGTGCTAGGGGGAAATATGAGGAGGGAAAAGTTCATAAATAAAATTAAAATAATATTTTAAAAAAAGTCAAAACAACTTCTTCTTGATAATATATTTATTACCTTTTATCCGCATAGTATCTGTAAAAGTAAAGTAAAGTAAAAGTGTCTGAATTAAAATATAGCTGGCTTTGAAGAAGGGAGTCTTTTGCAAGGGAATCATTATACTTCAGGAAGTTTGAAAACCCCTGGTGTTAGGAACTAGTTTTATTTCTCATGAAGTCTTTTATTTCTCACATGCTGACAGATGCCTACATGCTGGATTGGGAGGGTCATATGGAGCCCACAGTACATGCCACACTCCCTCGCTCATTTTCTGCCCCATACCCCCCACTCGAGGGTATTGCAGAGGGAATAGAGGATGAAGAAGAAGATGAAGAAAGCCCTCGGTGGGTTACAGATCAGATGGCTGATAGGAATGAAAGTCTTATGCCCGAGATGAGTTTCACTTCTGATGTGGCCGATCCTACAGTGAATATTGATGATGGCCCAACCGAAGAAGACATCCAGCAGGCTATGCGTGTGGAGGCGTACATCCTGGGACTCCTGCAGCGGCGACACTTCAGATCTACAGGAGGAATCGACTGTGAGCCCGGTCAGTGGCGAAACTTGCACACATACCCTCCTGTTTCACTTGACCAATCAGAATGGCAGGAATGGGCACAGCTCTCAGAGGAAGACAATGAGGCCGAGACCCAAGACAGATATTACACGAACCTTCCCAATGCTCAGATTGGACAAACTCCCCAAAGCAGCGAAGAGGCAGAATCCTCCTTGGAAATGGATCAGTATGGTGCAAAAGAAGTTTATGACAGCAGCAGCGACTCCCCTCATCATCAATCGGTTTACAGCGAACGCCGTCCCAAAATGTCAGATACCATGAAACCACACATACACACCTGCTGCAATCACACCTGCGTACCTATGTCGTCAACTCCAGAGTCCCATGAGCAACACCAGCCCATCCCATCTCAAAAGTGGGCTCTTCTTCGGTCCCTAACCAGAAGGGTTCCAGAGGAAAGGTGGACAACTTCGGGGGAGAGACAAAACAAGTCGACCTGCCGCTCTCGGTCAGAGGACAGTTGCGTCTCTCAAGGATGGGCCACCCAACCGGAGCACAAATATTATACTGTGGGACGGGATATCAGCAGGCATCATAGTGATGAATTTCACCCATCCAGTCAGCGACTCTGGTGCTCCTCTGCAGATCTTAGTCAAGAAGAGGATGAGGGGGTATTCAGAGAGGATGTGCATGAAAATCATTTACTGGTCAAACACACTAGTGTTCAGTTTGCGAAGCAGGACCAGAGGTTGCAAGAAGCTAACACTGCGCCTCCCGATGGTTCCGACTCCAGTCTGAGTGAGACCTTCTCTCCAGGGACCAGTTCAGTGTCCAGTGACTCAGATGAGAGCGGTGGGCTGGTCTGGCCTCAACAACTTCCTCCTCGTTTGCCCCCTTCCTCCTCCTCCTCCTCCTCTTCCTCACAGAATCCCTCTAATGCAGCGGTCAAAATTAAAGCCTCGCACGCGCTCAAAAAGAAAATCATGCGTTTTCGTTCAGGCTCCCTCAAACTCATGACCACTGTATGAGTTCTCCACTGAATTCATTTGAAATCTTCACTTAATCTGCTTGTTAAGTCGTGACACTTTAAAAATTGTTTTGTGGGTCAAAGCCTCTACAAGTAAGAATGCCAACTTAACACCCGTTTATGAGCATTCAAACTTTTGAAACTCATGGTGCTCATGGTATCCTATGATTCTTTCCCACTGCATTGTACAGTTTGGAGTCGGTACGGCTCACTTGTTGGTGCTTTTCCACTGCATGGTATGGCTCCCTTAAATAGTCCCACCTTGGTTGAGGTTCCAAGCATGTCATACTGATATGAAAATGTGACGTGTAAACACTGCAGAGCACTGATTGGTCAGAGAGTATCGTCACTACCAGATACCACTACGCTTTTGTGCCAGTGATATAGCGATTGAGACCTCATTGCTAAATGCTAGTTTATCTTACCCTTGTGTGCCGTCGAGCAAACAAATTGATGTGCGCTTTGTTTTAAGAGTTCCCAAACTCTATTTTGTTTTGCTGCCATCAGCCTCCTTTGAAACAAACTTCTTCTTTTTGTAGTTACATCCACATGCCGAGAAGTAGAGGCAGCGCAAATATAGCGATCATTCTATAATCCAACCCACTTTAAAACGGTACTAACTGCAGTGGAAAAGCGCTACTAGACACCGATATTTAAATGATTCAGAAGATAAGGTTAGCATCATGAGTTTTCATTAGTACTACAGCATACCGTGACTGTATATTACCACAGTTTGTTGTTTGCTTTTGAGATCCGATAGAGCGTTTGGACTCGGAAGACGTGACGCGCCGTCAGACTTAACCGGATTACAGTTTGTTTGTAATAACTCCCCTCTTTGTTTTCAGCTGGATCTTGTTTTCTTGGTCTTCACTTCTGGGATTCTCGTATCTTTCTTCTTGTTAATAAAAGAGACAAAACCACATGATAAGCAAAGCAAACCCACAAAGCCCACTAAACCCATTAAAAGATCACATCAGATGTGTCACAAAAGGAACACATTGTACTTGGTCCACACAATGGAAGAAAAGCTGTTTGCTGACCAACATTCTTCAAAATATTTGTTCCACGTGAGAAAGAAAATACTGTCCCTTTAAAAATAATATGGGTCTGTAAGCATCAAGTTCGCAGGCATGCCCCTAAATCTCTTTCTTTCATTATAGCTATTTTTTATGATTTTAAGTTATGTTTTTCTTGATTATTGACAAGAGGAGAAGATGTGAGGTGAGAGAAGTTACCAGGAAGGATCTCAAACCAGGTCTCAAACTGAAGAGTGCAGGCCCACAATTCTACTTAAAGCCATTTTAACCCTTACACTGCTGATGATAATGATGATGTCACATTCTCCATTGTGTAATGCGGAGTGAGAAAATTTTGCCTGGGAATATTTTAACAAGCAAACAGGAATTACTAGGTACTCACAGAGCAAACTGCAGGATGAACAGAGATATTCGCTTGCCTGAAATTGATTCTCATTAGCTTTGCATTTTAAAGAGGGCAATTTTCACGGCTCATCTCACAAACATATGACAGGATGTGCCTGGGGTTCTGGAGGCATACCTATCAGTACTGCGTACCACTTTGCCTGCCATGTCTCAGGTGTTGTGTCTAGTTTGCACAGTATGGTAACCATTCATGAGAATGAAGTTTACTTGATACGTATTTTGTAGCATGTTTGTTAAAACGCATTTGTAGTTTACTGCAGATTTTTCCAAATTTATAGTGACTAATTAGTATTTATACTTTATGAAGTTTGATATCGCATAGCTTCTTTATTGGCACCACCTAGTGCATTGGAGGACTGGAATATTTAATTGTCTTGCTGCTACACAGCCAAACGCCCTTACCTGTGATGTACAGTGGAAATACAATACCCCAGTGAGGATTGTGCACTAAAATATGCCTTGCCTAAACGTAATAGTTCACCATCTTTGATCTCATGCCTGCAGTGTATTTTGAAGATTTTCATGTATTCTTTGAAAATGATCCTGCTCATTGCATGTTGTTAATAAACTCTTATTTGTTCATCAGCCATTGTCTCATCCATGGGTATTATTTTAAATAATAAAGCTAAAGTATTTTATGTCAGCTACATAAGGACTTGCCAGAGTCATATAGGGACTTGCTGTACCAAATGCATACCAAAAAAAAATTGTATAATCTCCAGATGAGTGTTTAAAAAGTATCTTTATTTCATAGTTTCAATATTTATACATGGTTAATCAAGATGCAAAAAGTATATTATATGTATAGATGACTTCTGATATTCAGTGAAATACACAGTCACACAAACTCAAAACTGCATTACACCTCATATAATACACAAGCAGGAGAGCAGGAGAGGTTATAAGGGATATAAAATCTGTTCATTGCTCAGCATTCTGTATTGTTCTCAGTTGCCATGGAGTGATTTTATATTTAGCTGCCTAGTTAGAACGTTGCTAACCCATATCCAGACAAAATATTGGTCCTTGAAATGTTTTAGCAAAAGCTTTCTGAATCACTTTTACTAAATCACATTTTCCAACTTTCTGTGCCATGAGTATCCCCACAAATAGTCACTAAATAACACAAATTATGTGGATGTCTTAACTACCATATGATGCTTTATGTTATGCACTATTAGTCCCATGTTTTCTAGAAGACAAAAAAAAGTTTACAAGTGAACTTTTGGTAGTACACTAACATATGGTAGCATCAAAGATTACAGACCAAAAGCCACAAAACTCAAATATATTTGTAATCATGTGATGGTTGGAAATCACAGTGCCTGCGTCTCAATCAGCTCCCTAGTTCAGTAGTCAGGGCACTGATCACGACGTAAGTCAATGGGCTGACTCCCTGATCAGTGCCCTGACTACTGAACTAGGGAGCAGATTGTGACGCACCCAGTATTACAAGCTGGCAGTTTGTTTTAAACAGTCACTCTTTCCTGACCTCTGCTGGTTATCAAGCTCATGGGCAGCAGGCATTTTACAACCGCGAAGGACAAAACACTCCTGGCAAGTTCAGCTTCTCGTGGTGTTTTTAACATTTATTTCCTTGTAAAAGAAGACCGAAGGTAAATGCGGTTTTGTCTGTTTTTACTCACATATGACTTCAATAGCTCCATTTAACAAAGAGCACCGCATTTTAGTTGTGTCATGTGAAAAGGCTATTTACATGCTACGTGATATAGTTTTGATGAATGCAAGGGCATTGTAAAAGTTTTTAATGAGTCACCAAGAAAAAAAACATTATGGAGTATTGCAGTGTAATTACTAAATACTGAATTAGGCTAATTATAATATTTATTTAATAATCATAATAACTTTCCCTCCTCATGCATCATCATCTCTTCACTCGTCTGGGTGAGGGCGGTGCGTTTTGTCACTCACATGAGATCCACCAATAGCAAGCCCCCACCTCTTCGAGAATTTGCATACGTCACAATAGGGAAGGAAAGACGATCGTAACTTATCTTTCTCATTCTGACTTTAAAGCTACACTGTGCAACTTTTTTATTTTATTCTTAGCTAAAAACTTAGTTCTTTCAAAAATATATGTGCTCATTAATGTATATACTTCTTTCAAGTTATAAAGTATTCTCGTAAGTTTATAATATGCCATTGAAAATACATACGGGTGAGGGGTTTGAATGCTGGTGGCCATGTTGCCCCTCCATCTTGAAAGTACATTTGCCAAAGAGAGACATACCCGTAAATTCAAGCTTCACCTTTTAACACTCGATGGCACCATGTCGAATGTGAAGAGGGGGGTTGTCATGTTAATCTTGGACTAAATCGGCCACCGTAGGAGTTAAAACGAAATCAGAATTGAGAGGAAGAGAAACTATTCCCTGGATGGTCATATACCTTTTCGCCGCTAGATGGGGGAAAATATCACACAGTGTAGCTTTAAAAGACAGAAATGCCATCTAGGTTCATCCTAAAAGGAAAATTCTGTCATAATTTAGTTTACTCACCCTCATGTTGTTCAAACCCTGTGTTGTTCGTTCATCTACAAACACAAATTAAGATCTTTCTGATGAAATCTGAGAGCTTTCTGTTCCTCCACTGACAGCTACACAACTAGATGCCTCTAAAAGTTCATAAAGACTAAGAGATCCATATAAATTGGGTGGTTTAGCCCAAATTTTCTGAAGAGACTCGATAGCTTTATATGATGAACAGATTGAACTGAGGCTTTTATTAACATACAAACATTCATCAAGCATGTTTGCCTTAGGAGCGAGAACCAACTCGTGTTACATAACTCGTGTTATGCATTAATTTAGGCCCTGTCCCAAATGCCACACTTCATGTGCACTTTCGGTCTTGTGGACTTACAATGACCGCTACGTGCGCATGTCCATTAAGTCCACGAGACCGCAGGGTGTCCCATTTGTCATTTTAGGTCTCAGAAGGGTGCTGGCGAGTGCCCCCTTTGCGGCCGTTATGCGCCCTCAATGCGCACTTCTGCCGAGCCCACACTGGTTTCGGACTTCTTCCCGGCAGTCAAAGCGGCATTATGTCGTGAAAGTGCGGACTCAGAGGAAGACCGTGAGGGTTTAGGGTGCCATTTGGGACAGGGCCTTAAGCGTCCACAAAGAGCAGTCAGGTTTTTTCTCACACGTCAAGCAAGTTCAGTTGAGCTTCTGGTTATTTTCGCTGATCAGTGAAACTTTTTGATGTGTGGAGGGACTGAAAGCTCTCAAATTTCATCAAAAATATCTTAATTTGTGTTCTGAAGATGAACGAAAGTCTTACGGGTGTGGAACAACATGAGGGTGAATAATAAATGACGGAATTTTCATTTAATAACCCCTTAACCAATCAGTGCCATTTTAAAAGGGATACAATAAAATAAATGATTAACTAGCCTAAATGTAAAGAATCACCCAAAATAATAATGAACCCAAATAATATATATATCATCATATTTTTGTTATATTTTTTATAGGACTACTATTTTACATCTTAGAATGTGCAGATGTTTATTTATGTCTCCCATCATACAAACTCAGTACTTTTACTAAATTTACTTTTTAAATTTACTAAAGCTCTTCTGAAACATATGTCTCTTTTGACAGCATGAAGGCAAACGCTTTCATTATTCGTGCGGTCGCATTCTCCGGCACATGCACTGAGGTTTTGTTCGCAATAGGCCTACATGTAATGCACATGCAAATTAATATGCGAATCAGAGAATTGTGTTTAGGATTTATAATAAAAAGACATTTCAGAATCTGAAATCTATTTGGATTTATTCAAAATTAAAATTAGTGCATGTAAACGTTTCAGTGGTTATGAGTTGCTGTTTGCATTTATTGTACGATACATTTTATGAATGTTTATTCTTATTATTACGTTTTATTCTTGACTTAATAGATTAAAATTGGTTACATGTTTTGTACATCTTTGTTGTGTTGCATGCAGGCAATGATTTCATCTGGGATTCTCTCTGAACATGCTGTCTGTGGTTGACTTACTGTTTGCAGACATGCTGATTTGATTGGTCGGTGCCTCTGTAGCGAAGTGGAGCACACTCCGAAGAGAGCTAATTAGATTTTCCTTGAAACCGCGGCCAAGGCACACGTAGAGCAGCGGGTTCAGGCAGCTGTTAATGTAAGCCAAACAGAGCGTCAGCACATGGGCCAGACGCAGGTTGACTTGAACACTCTGTGATTGTCTGTACATCGCCAACTGCAGAAGATCCACGATCTGTAGGGGAAGCCAGCATAGGAAGAAGCTGAGCACCAACGCCAAGATGACTCGCAGCGTCCGGGCCGACTTGTCTCTTTGTCCTCGTCCGGAGCTCGTCGTGTGGTAAACCTTCCAATGGCTGATGCAGATGATCAGGAAAGGCAGCAGAAAAGACAGAAAACTACGGGTAAGGGTTACGGCCCATGCATGATGTAAGCTTTCGTAGAAGCTAACGCACAATGTTTTCTCGCTCTCTACATGTATCCCCATATGAGCAAACTGAGGAGAACCTCCAAGGAGAGCAAGAATCCAGACAACAAGACAGACGCAGCGGGCCTGCCTAGGATGCCTGTGGTTCTGGCACCACACCGGTTTGGTCACCAGAAGGAAACGGTCCAAGCTGATCACAACCAGGAGCAGAACGCTGCAGTACATCATCATGTAGAACAGACCGTGGAGTAATTTGCAAGCCAAGTCACCAAAAGGCCAGTGTTGGTCCTGGGAGAGCGGCACCATGAGGAGAGGCAACGACAAGCAGCACAGCAGATCCGCAAGGGCCAGATTTAGAAACCACTGCGCGTTCACTGAGTTCGGCATTCGGAACGCGGTCACCCACACCACCAGACTGTTCCCAGGGACGCCCAACAGGAACACAATGCTGTAGCAGACCAGAGCGATCCAGTGCCGGGGCCCTATCGGAGACCCTGTTGCAGTGGGGTACACCATATCGGTGAAGTTTTCATAGTCAATCCAAAGGTAAGTTTCATTAAAATTGTCTGAATCGACTAAATTAAGGTCACCGTCCTCCATTTCAGCTGTGAAACAAGAAAGAGAGAATGAACAGAAAATATGCTAAGAAGAAGTATTTGCACATTTTACTTAAGTAATGTTCTAGTATATTTCAAGTATACTTTATGTAGTAAGTATACATATTGCCCACATATTTTTATATAAAAGTATTATGTTTAAGTATGCTCAGGGCTTGACATTAACTTTTTTGCTCACCAGCCATTGTGGCTAGTGGTTTTCCAAAGTTACTAGCCACTCAGCATTTTCACTGGCCACAATTTTGCTGTTTGGAAATTACATTGTATATGTTTAAAGTTAAATTTGGCATGTGTAAATTACTTGATTTTGAGTCATTTTACTTGATTTAGAAGATTTAATAGGCCATATATTTAATAGGATCTAGGCAATATAATAGGCTAATATGAGATTTGTAATATGATAGGCTATGAGTTATTTTAGTTAGGCAATATATATAATTTAAAAAAATACCCTAAGCAAATTACAAAAACAATTAATAGTAAATAAAAAATAAAATAAATATTCAGATACTAATACATATTTATTTAATATGTATACATTTATTTAACATCTGTAGTTGTTTGATTAACATTAATGACAGACAGGTATTTAATTGGGCTGCTGAATGCATGGATGTAATATTTGTGACACATATCCAGTTATTACCCACCTTTTTACGCGACAGTGTTCATGCCATGGACATTTTGACATCAGTGTGCGCGTGTATTTGACTATTCAGGAGCAAGAAGAATTCTCTGACAAGTCATGCTTTAGAGAGCTCAGCAATTGCAAACTAATATTTTCGTTTGTAGTGCAGTAATAGAGACCCTTCAGTTATTTGTTGGTGCATATATGATTGCAGTCACGATTATAATGATTGAGAATGGGGAAATCTGAGAAGAAGAAAAGCAAGAACACATGGCAACTCAAGGCTAATACTGCTAATAAAGCTACCTCTGCGACGCAGCAAGACTCAAACTAACTTTAGAGCAAAAATTTGCATGATTACCTCAGGTCAGAAATGGATTCTGCCGATATCATGCCCGCTGAGGTAATATTTCCTCCTCTTCCCCAAACTCCATGTGAGTCTCCTGTAGTTAAATATCGAACGATTGAGAGCTGTGATACTGCCAATATTGATTCTGACACAGGCTAGAACGAAATTGTTGAATAAAGTTGTTATTTTTGTTTGTTTTTGTGCACAAAATCTATTCTCATGGCTTCATAAAATTAAGGCTGAACCACTGGAGCCACATGGACTATTTTAATGGTCTTTAGTACCGTTCTGGGGAGAGGGAGGATGTTCGGGAGAATGCTATCCAGGAAAAGCAAAGGACAAATTTCCAAATTACCTTGTTATCACTGTACATTGACTTTCAATTTAACTTACCAAGCGCTTCTGTGATGCAATTCGGCGGGCAGCAAAAGACCCATATTTTCTCAGGAACAGCAATTTAAAAGAGGATTCGTCTCTGACAGAAACCATGGTCTCTCGTAGAAAAAGCAAGGCGAGATTTTAGGAGGAAGAACCTTTAGCTATTATGGCCTTTGTGGATGGCATAGACATTTAAACTTAAACTCCCCTTTCTGACTACTCCTTTACTTACTCCACTAGACCTGCACATCTCACACAAACGCATGGCTTCGCTTCCAAAGGTCTTTATTAACCTCCTGGAGCCGCGAGGAGCACTTTTAAGCTTGGAAGAGCCAGGATGTTTTTAATATATTTATATATTTGTATTCCTATTTTATTTGTCTGAAGGAACAATGTCATATACACCTAAGATGACTTGAGGGTGAGTAAATCATGCGGTAACTTTAATTTTTGTACACTTCAACTGTCCCTTGAAGGATTTATATTAAAATATTTAAGATTGCACTTTATAGAATAGTTAAGGGGGGGTGAAACACTCAGTTTCAGTCAATCTCATGTCAATCTTGAGTACCTATAGAGTAGTATTGCCACCTTCATATCTCCGAAAAGTCTTTAGTTTTATTATATTTATAAAAGAAATATGGGCTGTACCGAGTCTTTCCAGAAAAAAACGAGCGCCTGGAGGCGTATCGAGTGGGCGGAAATAAAGAATGATGAGCGCAAAGTGGTGACGTCCTCAAGCGTGGAGATGAAAATGTTACCCTAATAAACCATGGCTATCAATCAGATTCAACGAATACAGATATGATCCAGAATCATGGTATGATTTGGTGAAGTCCTGACAGCAGTGAACGGTGGAGATCCACTTTGCGCCGCGACTGAAGCGATGTTGTGACGCTTCCCGTAATTTCTGTGTTCAAATCGGTTCAAATGCAGCGCTGCCTTCCTGGAATGCTGTGCTGACGCGTTAAAGTCGCTCGACGTCACCCATAGGAATAAAGTGGAGCGTGGCGCAACCATAGGGCACGTCAGACGTGTTCACGGATGACTGGATCTGCACCTGAGTGTTTATGGCCGTGCATTTCCTCTCTCGCTCTAGTCACGCGCGTGCACCCTATCGGGAGAAGAGCCCGTACGGCCCATACAAGGACCTTCTGCTCTGTTCATGTCAAGTCGACCCATACTCGGAAAAAACTCTCAGAAACTTGTGAGAAACCGGAAGGAGTATTTTTGACACAGAAATACTCCATCAAACGTCCAACATTAGTTTTTGAAACTTTGTCTATGTTTAGGATGGGACTCCAAGTCTTTAACAGTGTAAAAAGCTCAGTGTGCATGAAACCGCATTTCACCCCACCCCCCCTTTAATGGGTTTAGTTTAGAATTTGTTGAAAAAATGAGGAGCTTTAAACATGCTGTACTAAATATTTTTATTTTATATAAAATTAAATAAAAATAAAGTTTACTTTTTTTTACTATCCAAATTACTATCCAAATATGACTTCTATCACAGAACATCCGCCAGATATAGAACCTTGAAACTCAGACCTGTCAGGTATGTAAGTATGTACGACAGTATGTAAAACTATGTGAAAAAGTATTTTAAGAGGCTATTAAAATCTAAATATTAACAATACTTAATTAAACTTTAAGTATATCTCAATCAAAAGTGGACATGTATAGTCATAATATACTTATACCGTTCTGTCAGTATAAGTCAAGTACACACCTAAGCGCATTTTAAGTATATCTCTGAGAAGTAGGCTACAAAAAAGTAGAAAAAAGTAGTTTTTGTTTAAACGAATTATACTAATAGCACACTTGAATAAACATACTTTTCGTAAGGAAAGCTTTTTTTTTTTTTTTTTTTTACCATTTTTATTATGTTTACCATTCTATTGTAGAGACCTTTTTTTAAATAGTATTCTTTTGTCCACTAAAGGAAGAAATTATGAAAGATTTCAACACTTTGTAATAATACATTAGTACAACTCTAATCTTGCTAAAAATATATCAAAATGAATGAAAAAATACCTGTGAAGTTGAGCAGATCTGGACAGCAAATGTGATTCAGGTTGTTATTTTGTGCCCCTTAAAGCCAGGAAATGATTGCAAGGTGCTGTGGGCCAAGCCCTGTCCTCAGCAGTGTTGTGTAAGCACTTTTTACATGATGTTCGAAGCAGTGGGTGGCTAAAAGGGTTAATAGAGGAATCAATTTAAACTGGAAGTGGAAGGATTCTGTCTATCACGTTATTCAAATAGCAGATCTTTGATTGTTTTTTGTTTTTTTTCCTTCATTATTATTGGACGTAATTATTAGAGACAAGAATCTGAACTACAAAATGATTTTCAGTAGTGGCACTGATGTATTTTATTGCTTTAAATAGTTTTCATTTGTAATAATCCTTACATTTAAAATACATATTGCATTTTCATATTGAGTAAAATACATATTGCAAAGAGAAATGCTTCATGAAAACATTGCACAAAGCAAAACTTTGTTTTTTTTTTCCAGTTTGGTAAAAAACACACAATACACTGCACGGTTTGAAGTTTTGTTTTCTATCCAGAGGTGCACTTGATGGTTCTAATTTCCTTTGGACAAGACTAAAATACATCAACACAAAAACTGACGTGGGTAAAAGAAAAAGGGGACAGACTGTCACGGTTCATGGATTCCCTGTCTCACTCTTGGGTGCGTGTTGAATGTAGGTGAGGGCGGAGCCTGGGATTGGCTCATCACGCACCTGTGGCTGATCACCTGCACCAGCTGCAACTCATCACCTTCACCCTATTTAGTCTCTCTGTTTCTCTCTTGTCTTTGTCAGAGCGTTGTTGGATGTTTCCCCTTGTGTCTCCGTGTTGGTTATCGTTTCCCCCTTCCGTGAAACGCTGGATCCCTTCCCGGATTACCTCTACCGATCTCCCGAGTCACAGCTGCTCACAGCCTGCCCGTGTCACCAACAGAGCCTCTCTCACTGCTCTGTCTTACCCGGACTTCTTCAGTGTTCTGAGTTTTGACTTCTGTGACACTATCTGTCAAATTAAACTGAGTTACTTGCAATTGAATCCTGCCTCTGTGAATCCGTTACAGAACGCTCTGACCAACCATGGATTCAGCGAGTATCAACGCCCTACTGACCAGCAGCAACGAGAGACTGGACCAGCAGGAGGCGAACTTAACTGCCACAGGACAGGCAGTACACACTTTGGTGGCACGGGTGGCCGAGCTGACCCAACAGATGCAACAACTCGTCGGTCCCACTGTGCCCGACCCACCGCCGACCCCCCACACACCATCCGCATCGCGGCAACCGGAACCACGTCTGCCTACCCCTGAGAGTTATGCCGGTGAGAGCAATTATTGCAGAGCCTTCCTTACCAAGTGTTCCTTGTTTTTCGCTCTTCAACCGCAGACTTTCAACACGGAGAGATCCAAGGTGGCATTCGTCCTCACCCTGCTCTCCGGACGAGCCGCACTTTGGGGAACGGCGGTGTGGGAAAATCAACATCCTTGCAGCTCCTCGTTCCAGACGCTGGCGGCGGAGATGAGAAGGGTGTTTGACCGAGCGGTAACCGGAAGAGAAGCGGCACGTCAACTCGCAGAGCTCCGTCAAGGTAACCGCTCGGTCTCGGATTATTCCATCGAGTTCCGCACCCTGGCCGCCGAGTGCAAGTGGAACGAGGAGGCACAGTGGGACATGTTCCTGCATGGGCTGGCTGACCGCATCCAGAAAGAGATTTTCATGATCGACCTTCCGGAGAAGATTGACGGACTGATCGAACTGGCGTTGAGGGTGGACGCTCGTCTGAGTCGACTGAGATCCAGGATGGAGTTTCAGCAAAAGAGTGTCGAATGCCCTCAGGCTAACGCTGCGGATGCGGTCAGCTACACCTTCGACCCGGAGCCCATGCAGGTGGGTCGAGCTCGGCTCTCCCGGGAGGAGAGAGCGAGACGGAGATCCCGTGGTCTTTGCCTCTACTGCGGCGGGACCGGACACCTGCTAGACTCCTGCCCGGTAAGAGGACCACGCCCGGCGGTAAGGAGAAGGCTACTGTCGGGCGGGATCTCCGTGGAAAAGACCTCATCCTCCACTCTCCTTCCGGTGAGATTGCTGTGGGCAGCCCAGGAATTTTCCAGCCCAGCACTCCTCGACTCGGGAGCGGAGGGTAACTTTCTTGACTCTGCCCTTGCACACAAACTCAAAATACCCACCATTGCACTTAAGAACACCATCTCTGTCAACGCACTCAACGGACAAGTTCTCCCTGACATTTCATTCACCACTGAACCACTTACACTGATCACGTCTGGCAACCACACTGAACTCATTTCATTTTTTATCCTGGACTCCCCTTTGGCTCCCATTGTCCTCGGTCACCCTTGGCTGGAGTTACATAACCCAAGGGTTGACTGGGGACAAAACTCTGTGTCTGCGTGGAGTGATAAGTGTTATGAGTCTTGTTTGGTGTCTGCTTGTTCGTCTGTGTCTCGTTCTGTTTTTCAGAGTGAGACGGTGAATCTATCTAACGTGCCTCCGGAGTACCTCGACCTGAAGGAAGTGTTCAGTAAGTCCCGAGCTGCTTCTCTTCCTCCGCATCGTCCCTATGACTGTGCTATAGATTTACTCCCAGGTAAGTCTCCGCCTAAGGGCAAACTATACTCTCTTTCTATTCCAGAGAGGGAGGCCATGGAGAAATATATTTCTGATTCTCTAGCCTCCAAATTCATCCGCCCTTCCTCTTCTCCAGCGGGGGCGGGGTTCTTCTTCGTGGGGAAGAAGGATGGTTCTCTGCGACCTTGCATTGATTACCGAGGGCTGAATAACATCACGGTAAAGAATACCTATCCTTTGCCGTTGATGTCTTCAGCTTTCGAGAGGTTACAGGGAGCATCCGTCTTCACGAAGTTGGACTTACGTAACGCTTATCATTTGGTTCGCATCAGGGAGGGGGATGAATGGAAAACCGCATTTAACACCCCCAGGGGGCATTTTGAATATTTGGTCATGCCTTTCGGCCTTTCCAACTCCCCAGCGGTTTTCCAGGCACTCGTCAATGATGTGTTGAGAGACATGGTCGACCAATTCATATATGTCTACCTGGATGACATTTTGATTTTTTCTTCGTCTCTCCAGGAACATGTTCGACACGTCAGACGAGTGCTTCAGAGGTTGCTAGAGAATGGGCTTTTTGTCAAGGCGGAGAAATGCGCTTTTCATGCACAGTCTGTTCCTTTTTTTAGGGTACATCGTGTCATCGGAGGGAATGCGCATGGATCCCGACAAGGTTAAGGCTGTGATGGATTGGCCAAGTCCAGATTCCCGTAAGGCCCTACAGAGGTTTCTGGGGTTCGCCAATTTCTATCGGCGTTTTATTCGCAATTTCAGCCAACTAGCCGCACCTCTGACTGCCTTGACCTCTCCCCGAACGACGTTCAGGTGGTCCGATACAGCCGAGGCTGTATTCGCCAAACTGAAAAGCCGCTTTGTTTCGGCTCCCATCTTAGTCGCCCCTGATTCCACACGTCAGTTCGTGGTAGAGGTCGACGCGTCAGAGGTGGGGGTAGGAGCGGTTCTTTCACAGCGCTCTCCCTCAGATGACAAGATGCACCCGTGCGCGTTTTTCTCCCATCGTCTTTCTCCTGCCGAACGCAATTATGACATTGGTAACAGAGAGTTGTTGGCCGTCAAGTTAGCGTTGGAGGAGTGGCGTCATTGGCTTGAAGGGTCGGGGGTACCTTTTATTGTATGGACGGATCATAAGAACCTTGAATATATTAGATCTGCTAAAAGACTCAACTCCAGGCAGGCTCGGTGGGCACTTTTTTTCGGACGTTTTGACTTTGTTCTCTCGTACCGCCCCGGGTCTAAAAACATCAAACCCGACTCTTTATCTCGTATTTTTGATGCTTCCGAACGCCCGGTTACTCCCGAGTGTATTTTGCCAGAGAAGATAGTTATCTCTACACTCACATGGGAGATCGAATCGAAGGTCAAAGTGGCCTTAGAAGGGGTAGCGCCCCCGCCCGGCGGCCCACCGAGTTGTTTGTTCGTTCCGGAGGGGTTAAGATCCGAGGTCCTCAAATGGGGTCACTGCTCCAACATTGCTTGTCATCCAGGGGTAAACCGCACTTGCAGTTTAATAAAGCAACGATTTTGGTGGCCACTTATGGCTCGCGACATTCGCAGTTTTGTTTTGGCTTGCTCGGTCTGTGCGGTTGGTAAGACATCTAACCAACCTCCCCATGGGTTACTTCAGCCGTTGTCTGTTCCTTCGAGACCCTGGTCCCACATCGCTCTAGATTTTGTTACCGCCCTCCCGCCCTCCCAGGGCAAGACGGTCGTTTTGACCGTCGTGGACCGATTCTCGAAGGCAGCACATTTCATTCCCTTGCCCAAATTACCCTCAGCCAAGGAGACAGCCGTATCTGTAGTAGACCACGTCTTTCGGTTACATGGCCTCCCGATGGACGTGGTCTCCGACAGAGGTTCCCAATTTGTGTCCAAATTTTGGCAGGAGTTTTGTAAATTACTAGGAGCCACGGTTAGTCTGTCTTCGGGTTATCACCCCCAAAGCAACGGTCAGACCGAGAGAGCCAATCAGGATCTGGAAAGAGTGTTGCGATGTTTGGTATCCAAGAATCCTTCATCCTGGAGCCAGCAACTCTCTATGGTTGAGTACGCTCATAACTCGTTACCAGTGTCATCTACGGGCCTTTCGCCATTTGAGTGTAGTGTAGGTTACCAGCCACCTATTTTTCCTAGTCTGGATTCCGAGGTCGCGGTCCCCTCTGTTCACGCCTTTATCCAGAGGTGTCATCGCACATGGACCAGAGCCCGTGAGACTCTGCTCCAGGTGGGAGCGCGCACCAAGGCTAAAGCCGATCGCCACCGGTCTAAGCCTCCCGTTTACGTCGTGGGTCAAAAAGTGTGGCTTTCTACCAAGAACATTCCTCTCCGCTCCGTATCTAATAAACTTGCTCCCAAATTTATCGGCCCGTTCACTGTCACCAAGATCATTAGTCCGGTGACAGTCCGCCTCAAACTTCCTCCGGCGTACAGGAGGATTCATCCCGCCTTCCATGTATCCAAAATCAAGCCTGTTTTTCACTCCCACCTTAATCCGCCAGTCCCGGTTCCCCCACCGCCGCGACTCGTAGATGGGGAACCAACGTATTCGGTTAATCGCATTCTGGATTCTAGACGGAGGGGACGCGGTTTCCAGTACTTGGTGGACTGGGAAGGTTACGGTCCGGAGGAGAGAAGTTGGGTTCCTGCTAGGGACATTCTGGATCACTCCCTTATTGATGATTACAATCAACAGGTAAGGTCGGCTGGGAGCGTCAGGGGACGCTCCTAGGGGGAGGGGTACTGTCACGGTTCATGGATTCCCTGTCTCACTCTTGGGTGCGTGTTGAATGTAGGTGAGGGCGGAGCCTGGGATTGGCTCATCACGCACCTGTGGCTGATCACCTGCACCAGCTGCAACTCATCACCTTCACCCTATTTAGTCTCTCTGTTTCTCTCTTGTCTTTGTCAGAGCGTTGTTGGATGTTTCCCCTTGTGTCTCCGTGTTGGTTATCGTTTCCCCCTTCCGTGAAACGCTGGATCCCTTCCCGGATTACCTCTACCGATCTCCCGAGTCACAGCTGCTCACAGCCTGCCCGTGTCACCAACAGAGCCTCTCTCACTGCTCTGTCTTACCCGGACTTCTTCAGTGTTCTGAGTTTTGACTTCTGTGACACTATCTGTCAAATTAAACTGAGTTACTTGCAATTGAATCCTGCCTCTGTGAATCCGTTACACAGACATGGTACAAAATAAATATATTTTTCAAAGCATTGCAAGAAACGTTCCATTGCAACATTTCTCAACTTCTCCCCAGCATAGCCATCTGTCACAGATGATATGAAAGTGTAACATCACGAAAATGATCCTTCCTCTTTCTTCCTGCCATTTCTTCCTTCTATCTGATGATAAAGGGAAATATAAAAATGCTGACTAGTTTGCAATTAAAAAAGCACAACCGTGGAGACATGTTCCTATAGTAATGGGAAAAGAACTGATAAATTAACCTATGATTACTTTTTGAGCTACTATTTTACAATATATAACTTCATGATGACTACATTCTTCACAAGTTGCCATCGCTCTCTTTTCTGTACTAAAAGTGTCAGTTGAATCTTGTGTTAATGTGCGACCACAGTCAGACAACAATCAGAGCATGGTCCAATTAGTTCGTCTGTAAGCTGCTATTCAGGAAAGCGTCCTACATTAGATGTGGCAGCACAGGTTCAACATGTCGTGATCTAAATTCAGACCCTGAGAAGAGGGCGGGTTGGGCGGGCATCAGTTCAGAGCGGAAGCACTCTCTGGAGGTAGAGTTGGGGTGTCGTCCCTAAAGTCATCTGTTTGAAGATCTACAGAAGGAGATAGAAAATTAAACAAACCTCAAAGCAAAGTAATGTATACCTATTATGTAACCCTCTGTGATGGTGCTTAGGTCAAAAAAGTTTGGTGTTGCCACATCATACCCGTTTTGACATATAACCACAATATCTGTCACCCCCTGTTGTGTAAAATGAGATTTAGGAGCTTAAGAAAAATTGAAAAAATAAATAAAAGAAAAAAACAGGAACACTATATACTGCAGGAGTGTGTAGTCCATATAAGCTGTGAATGCTCTGCACACCCAATCCAGATAATGAGTTTGTGGACTCACTAATTACTATAAATTCCCATGTCATTTGAGGTGTAACATACACTGATCAGGCATTACATTATGACCATTGAGAGGTGAAGAACAACACTGATTACCTCTTCATCACGGCACCTGTTAGTGGGTGGCATATATTAGGCAGCAAGTTAACATTTTGTCCTTAAAGTTGATGTGTCAGAAGCAGGAAAAATAGCCAAGCATTAGGATTTGAGTGAGTATGACAAGGGCCAAATTGTGATGGTTTGCTCACACTACAGCTCTTGTGGGCTGTTCCCGATCTGCAGTGGTCAGTATCTATCAAAAGTGCTCCAAGGAAGAAACAGTGGAGAACCGGCCACAGGGTCATGGGCAGCCAAGGCTCAATAATGCACGTGGGGAGCGAAGGCTGGCCCATGTGGTGCGATCAAACAGACAAGCTACTGTAGCTTAAATTGCTCAAGAAGTTAATACTGGTTCAGACAGAAAGATGTCAGAATACACTGTGCATCACAGTTTGTTGTGTATGGGGCTGCATAACCACAGAGCAGTCAGGGTCCCCATGCTGACCCCTGACCCTGCCAAAAGCACCAACAGTGGACACATGAGCATGAAAACTGGACTACGGAGCAATGGAAAATGGTGGCCTGGTCTGGTGAATCACATTTTGTTTTACATCTTAAGTAAATCCAGGTGCATGTGCGTCACTTAGCTGGAGAACACATGGCACCAGATGCACTATGGGAAGAAGGCAAGTCGGCAGATGCAGTGTGATGATTTGGGCAATGTTCTGCTGGGAAACCTTGGGTCCTGCCATCCATGTGGATGTTACTTTGACTCACACCACCTACCTAAGCATTGCTGCAGACCATGTACACTCTTTCATGGAAACGGTATTGCCTGATGGCTGTGGCTCTTTCAGTAGGATAATGCACCAGCCACAAAGCAAAAATAGTGCAGGAATGATTTGATCACAACAAGTTTGAGGTGTTGGCCTCCAAATTCCACAGATCTCAATCCAATCGAGCGTCTGTGGGATGTGCTAAAAAGCAAGTCCGATCCATGGAGGCCCCACCTCACAACTTGGAGGACTTAATGAATCTGCTACTAACATATTTGTGCCAGATACCACAGCACACCTTCAGGGATCTAGTGGAGTCCATGCCTCAACGGCTCAGGGCTGTTTTGGCAGCAAAAGGAGGACCAACACAATATTAGGTCATAATGTTCCACCTGATCAGTGTAAAGCTTACATAATAAAATAAAGGTAATATATGTAATTGTCCGTCAATTATTTATTTGCCAAACAAGGGGAAATTTTGTTAGATCTGTGCCAATTATTATTTTATTCATAATTTGACTGTGTCTACTCTGTTATGTTCGGTCTTTGCTGTCTTTGCTGTTTCTGTCACCTCTCTGCCATTACTCTCCTTGATTAGTCATTCTGTTCAGCTGTTTCCTTATTAGTTCCCTTTTTTTGTTCCCATGCATTTAAGCTGCCATCACGCGCTATCCGAAATTTCTTAATACCCAGTTCTGAAGTCATGATTATGAGCTGGTTGCATTCAAGTGCTTTATTATTTGAACAGGAATCATGGAGGATTTATTGTAAAAACCTTATTAAAACCAACATTTAATGACCCATATAACTGTATAAACATTCACAATGCAATAGTCTGCTAAAGATTCTGTAATTTCAGTCAAATGCAGGCTACTTTGGCTGTGTATAAAATGTACAGTAAAATACACTTAAAATGATTATTCATATGTAAATATGCACTAATAACAAAACAAGACAATCTAGCACTTGAGGAGAAAAAATAATAAATCCTAAATCTGCCATAACCGTAGTTCTCCCATCCACCGTGTTTAAAGTTTATGGCACACCCATCTCAGGAATTTGGGTATCCTATGAGTCAGCTCTTTTGAGACATAATTTCACTTTGACTGTTGGGAAGAAGTCTGCCGCGGAGTTCATTTCAGAGCGGGCTCGGCAACAGTCCGCATCAAGGGCTCGGCCAAAAGGGGGCGCTCGCGAGCACCCTTCTGAAACTTAACATGACAAATGACCCTACTGACTAAAGTTTGGGACATACTCTAAAAAGACCAAAGAAATTTGTTTGTTTTCTCGAGTTGGCAAGACGAAGAATAAAGTTTGTTCTGGCCAGTACATTCCATACTTCACGAGAAAAGCAGGTGCTGATCCTCTGTGTTTCTCCGCATTAACTCCGCCCACCTTACATGTAAGACCAATCACACAATATTTCTTTGACACCCGCAAGAAAAAAGTTCTGCTCAGGCGAAGTGCCGAGAACAAGCTGTGAGAACTCGCAAACCAGTGATGCGAGAACAAAATTGTGTCATTTTGTTTTCGCAGCCCTGGGAGCGAGAACTTTTTTCTCTGTTCTTGTGGAGTATGTTGAAGCCTTTAATGACATGCGTATACGGCAGCCATTGTAAGTCCACAAGGCAAAGTAAGTCCAAAAGTGCTTATGAAGCATGCCATTTGGGACTGCACAACACTCCACAAATTTTCTACAGTAATACATATAGTTATGGTAAAATCCTGATCTTTTTTTTTTTGTCATGGTAACCAGGGTGATGCCTTTACATCCATGTTCCCCCCAAATCCTTAAAAAAGCAAAAATAAATTTTGTGTTGGCCTAGTTATTGTTCTGAATGGTTGTGAAAGCTGTTGTAAGTACCTAATAGAGAAGTGGTCTGCTGGTGGTTTTCAATGACAGAGCTCTCTTCTTCATCCTCCCCCCAGTCGGCAATGTTAGCGGGTGGGATGCACTGCTCCAAGAACAGATCTTCATCTTCATCGAAGTCCATGTCTTCCGGGGGCCAGCGCAGCTCACCGCTCTCCACCTCACTGACATCAGTAGGCTCCACCACAATGGACGGCAGGCGCTCCTTCCCCTGCGGCGCGCAGGTCAGGGTGCCTTCAGTACTCAAAACTACCTCTACTGGATCTGGGAAGATCTGCAAAATAAAGGATGAAGAGAGAGGATAATATAAGGTGAAATCTTTAGTCTTGAGTGGTGTTTGTACAACAGTGGTTCCTGTTTGAGGTTTCTTCAGGTCAGTCATGTTTGACTCAGTGACTGACGAAAGCTCAACCCATTGTGAAATTTTGGTACGTGATTACCATGACAATCTTTGTGATCTCCTACTTAAAAAGTAGTGAGGGAATCAAATAAAACAAAATGTGGATAAGCATTGCTACAACATAACCACATCATTGATGCAATATGTGGCTTTTAAAGGGTTAGTTCACCCAAAAATGTAATTGAAGTCATTAATGACTCACCCTAATGTCGTTCCACACCCATCATCAAAGTAGCCCATATGTGACGTCAGTTAGTTCATTAGAATCTCTTGAAGCATCGAAAATACATTTTGGTCCACAAAAAAACAAAAAACTATGACTTTATTCAGCATTGTCTTCTGTTCCCCGTTTGTTTTCAAACCTCAAATAAAGATTCAAGTGGTCATGAATCAGTTTATTGATTCATGATTCGGATCACATGACTGGGGGTGCTTCTCAATATCCCTCTTCATTTCCTCGCTCCTCCGTCCTCCATCCTATGACCCGGAAACCGATGGAGCTCAGCCATCTTCGTGAGGAGGCTTCCTGAGGAGTCGTGAGCAAGGATACACTGGAGTATCCTTTGCGGAAGTGTCTTATCGAATAAACGTCATGAACTTCAAAAACGTCAAAAGAACAAAGAACGGCACTGAATTCGTTCTTAAAAAGGGAAGATGTGTTCTGAGTTTTGCCGACCGGATACGGCAGGGCCGCGTTATCCTAATGGGCAACATGGGCTGCAGCCCAGGGCCCCGAACACCAGGGGGCCCCCGAGACAATTCTCTTTTCTGTTATCTTTTTTTTTTTTTTGGATCGAGGTAATTATGCATACGTTGATCATCGTTGTCACACACCCGAATCGAGTCACAGCGGACACCCAGTAAATCGTCACCTCAACATGTCGAACAAAAATGTAAGAAAATATGACAGTGGCAGGGACGGATCTACCGGGGTTTCAACTGCCACCCTAACAGAAAGACCATTGCCACCCCAGCAGGCAGATAGTGTAGGCTATCCCAAATTCCCAATGCATAAAATATAAATTGTTCCTCTACTGATTTACATTAGCGGCGCTTCAAATGTGATGAGATGATAGCAATAAAATACGTCTTTCTATTATTGTGTAGTAGTCCAACAAATGACTCCTATGAACTACTTAGATCTGCAATGCGAATAGTTTAATCACGAATATATCGCCTGTCATACGTCCCAATGTTAACGGATTTCAGCTCTCTCACTACACACGGATGCGGTCCGGCAGTGCTTTCCAGGAGCGGTGCGTCTGCATCACATCGTCGTTCATTTCTACACCGACGAGTCTATTTTGTACTAGACGCACTGAATTAAAGTGATAGAACCTTGTTTGCATTAAAATAAACATGCATTGAAGTGAAAATCTGGTTCACCACAGATTCATGTAATTTAAAGTCTAATCTGTTTCAATGACTTTTGCCTCGGGTAAAACAAGGAAACAGACACATTAAGGTAAATAGGGAGATAATGGAGAGCTCTCGTCCTTTCTTGAAGGTGGAGAAATAAAGTTCTTTACGACCTGCAGGATTTCTTAAAAGATTAAAAAAATTAAAGACTAGATTTTTTGTCTATTGTAAGTTTTAATGTGAAACGTTTTTGATTTTAACAAAGGCTTAGTTTAAATATTTTGCCACTTGCATGAGCAACGTAATATATAATAAATATAAAGTAAATATAAAGTGATTCATTGAATAAAACGTTGTTTAAACGTGATATTTAAAGGGTGTATTGTAATGCTGACAATAATCTTGTTTGTCATGCTTTGTAAATTAATATGGATATGAACTTGTAATCACTTTAAGTTTCCAGTCCAGCTATCAGGTTTGGTGGGGTGGGGTGGGGGTGGGGGGGACAAGGGCCCCGCAAAAGCTTAGCTCAGGGCCCCGCAAAGGCTTAAGACGGCCCTGGGATACGGTGAAAGTTTAATCTGTCAACAAGCTCTGTTTCACCTTCATTGCTCTGGTTGGTTGTAGCGCTATCCTATCGCGTTCAGAGGGAGTTTGAAAGACAACCGTTTATCCCGCCCCTCGGATTGAGCTGTCAATGGTGAGTTTCCAGACCAAACATCTTGATGTGGGTCTGGCTTGTCAGGCTACCCAAACTGCTGAAATCACGTGACATTGGCGATCCGAATCATGAATCAATAAGCTGATTCATGACCATTTGAATCTTTATTTGAGGTTTGAAAACAAACGCGGAAGAGAAGACAATTATTGTCTTTATTGTAAATATCAACTTTATTCAAAGCTGAATAAAGTTGTAGTTTTTGTTATTTTTGGACCAAAATGTATTTTCGATGCTTGAAGAGATTCTAATTAACTGATGTCTCATATGGACTACTCTGATGATGTTTTTATTCCCTTTCTGGACATGGACAGTATAGTGTGCATACACTTAGATACACTGTTGGACTAAATATTATGTGTGACTTTAAATTTAAAAAAGTTGGCTAAAATACAATCTATATATAGATTCAAAGTTCATTGCAAAGATAAAATGATGAGGTTTATTACCTGAAAGGGCAGTCTTTCCCCTTTTCTCTGTACTGGAAACTCGTCCATGGCCAAGGCTTCTGGGTACCCCATCCCTCTGTTAGTGACATCACAGAAAATGCACAAATAAAATAAATGTAAAAGTTTGGAATACCAATGAAACAGTCACAGCTACTACTCATTGCACTCACTTGAGTATACTCACTACCCACGTAAGGACTTTTAACTGTCTAAATGACTCTGCTTGTCCATTACTAGAATAGTATCTACAAAAGTATGCAAGTTTGGACTCTTTCTGGAGGTTATGTCATTACGCCAGTAGGTGGCGGCAACTGGACATCTTTATAACTGATTGATTCAACCGATACTTTCAAAAAACTGATCAGTTTGCTAATGATCTTTAAGATTAAATTATACTAATAAGCAAAAATGACTTAAGATATTTGTTTTATTGCTGAAGAGGATGCTTCTCATTTCTTATTTGTGCATCCTCGTTTAACAAGGTAATGCAAGTAATGCGAAAAGTAACTTTCCTTAAAAAGTAACTAATTAATGTAATTAGTTACTTTTTTAGGGAGTAACACAATATTGTAATGTATTACTTTTAAAAGTAACTTTCCCCAACACTGTTTGCTACTATATTTAAATCTTTATCTGGTGGAAGTAGTCTGAATTCAATCTGTATGTGTGATTTACTGAACGGTTTCCTTCAATAACGCAGATTCATTCAGGAAAGAAACACCGCCACTGTGTTTTGCTAGGAGATGCAGCGTTTGATTCTGCTTTGACTTTGTTTGGAATTATTGTTTTTGCCGGAGCAGAAATACACAAAGTAAATGGAAATATTGAGTCTAAAATGTAAAAAATCTTGTTTATCGAACTGTTGTATAAATATTGGTTTGAATATCAACTATCAAAATATCACCCTTTGTGTTATACTAAGTCGGAAAGCAACAGAAGATGCAATAGTCTTTCCTCCCTATTATGAAACGGCTTCTCAAACAAGAAAAAATGTAGGGTGGGGCTTGATTTTGTCTATGAGGAATTGATTGGATGGTTGTTGTTCGCTATTGGTGGATCTCATGTGGGTGACAGGTTGCCCCGCCCTTGTCATCAGAGAAGAGAAGAGATGCAAGAGGGAGGGGAAGTTATACTTATTACATTTTATGAGGCACGTGAAGTAAAAAATTATGCTAAGAAACAAGGCAGTCTGCTGGTGTGGCCTATAGGATTTGCTAATCGCAGTTGCTCCCAGGTGACCTGTGACTAATCGTTCCACTCTCAAGCCCCTGCTGAACGCCCGGATTACAATGCTTATAACAGACAGCCAGGGACCGATTATATCAAAATGGATTATGTTCTCATATAGTCATTTTTCATTAGCAGCAGATTGGATAAGAACATTGCATTATGGGTCATCATCACTGCAGATATAAAAACTACTTACAAAATACTGTGCATTATGCAATATGCACTTTTTTTAATAGTATGTAAAACCACATGCATTACATAACTCAAAACAGTGGTACATGTCACATGATATCATGTTAGTGAGTGACATCCCGTTATAATCTTGGAAATAAATACTGTTATTTTATTTTGCTTTTTAATTCAAGTTTGTGTAAACATGTATTGCTCAATGTATTGTTCAAACATTGCAAGGCTTCAAGATGAGAGCAAATGTTGAATGTTTTATATGCTGAATAGTCAAAATTGAATTTATCCAAAAAAGACTTTTATTGCATTAAAAAAAAAATAGGCTTTTTGCTGCCAGATGTGGAGAAAAGCAAAATCCTGCAACCTTGGGTCACCTGGGTGTTCAGAGAACTGCTAACCTGTGTAGGAAGTGAGAAGTGGTCAACAAGACTTTTCCGATGTAGGCAGAGTAGCAGACTCAGAACATTATCTGTAGTTTATCTCGCAGTTCTGTGAAATTCTCTTGCATCATATTTAAGTAAATGTGTGGCTGTTTCTAGAACTTCGGTGAACTCTTTTTGAAGGTCAGATAGATTATCAATGCCATCATCATTTATTGTTGCTTTTTTTCAAATAATGAATGAGAAGTGGTGTAAACTGAATCCTACCAGTTGTCTTATAAAACCTTAAAAGCATACTGCAGCATTACAGAATTTTTATGCTAACTTAGGAGGCTTGATTTTCTAGTGAATCTGAAGCCCTTTTGATTATATGAATTGGGTGTTTAATTAGGGTTGGAGCTAAACTCTTCAGAAGAAACCCTCCAGGTTTGGACACCCCTTATCTAAAAAAATATTTATTTTGAGGATATTATCTGTATATACTGTACATTATATAAAAACTTAAAAAGAGTTTGACAAACTCTAATGCTATAAACTCTAAGACGAAACCAGTTATGTACATAGCCTAATATTAATAGTTAAAAATAACAACAGTCTAATATATATATATATATATATATATATATATATATATTATACAATAAATAAATCTGTTGCTATATATTTTCGATAGGCTAATGAACACGCAGATAAAAACGATTTTTTTTTAAACAATTGTTTGTAGGCTAATGTTTTTATACCAACTTTTAACTATTATTTGTGATTGATATAGGCCTACTCCAATTCGTGGATTCGTGAAATATAAGTGGTTGTTAACGTTTTCCTTTTTTTAGCCTAGTTGATGTAACGAACTTTTCCTGAGGTAATGGTTTGACACGAGCTGATTTCTCGACGTATTTCTGCGGTTCAAAAACTGAGTGGGAGATTACATTAGACACGATACATGTCAGTAAGTTGTAGGCCTATACTTTTTACTTTTAACATACCTTCAGACATCCATTCCTGTTTATTTCGTGCTTTAACAGTGAAGCAATGTGACGATCGGTTCTTGGGGGATTTTGAATGACTGACAGAATTGAAAAAGTGTTAAAAAAACTAATCTGATTGCAATTACTGGATAGGAGGCCCACTACAAACAATGTTCAGTGCTATAGTGTTTAGTTCAGTTAGTGTTTTACTATGGATGTAAAACTACATGGGTTCAAATTACTATTATTATTATTTTTTTTTTTTTCATTTATTCACTGCTTTCACTGAAGGCTGAGACTTGGTTTCATATTGAAAGTAACAAAGCAAGCTTGTTGCATAAAGATCTTGGGCTCATCAAAATAGTTATTCAAAATCAATTAACCAATATTGTAATGTTAACCCAACCCTAGTGAGAGTGTGAAAAGTGTTTTATGTCCACACCAACACACTTGTGTGTTATTTTTGTCCTTCATGTTTCAAATCTGTTTACTCTCCCAGAGGGGCTGGACAGGGATTAAGGAAGCCTGAAGACCTGTATGATAAACAAAGTGTGTGTGTGTGTGTGTCAGCTTAAGCCATCAGAAATCAGGAAGTATAATAAAATGAAGCTCAAATCTCTGAAAAGCCACAACCTGCTTATGCTAAACACAAACAATGATAAAATCTCTGAATTTAACACCTGATGTTCTTAAACTGAACTTATTATTTTCATCTTTCTTTCAGAAGTTGTCCACATCAAAGGGATAATGTAGCTAAATCACATATTTCCTTCAATATTCTGTTCTCTTTCAGTCAGTTCATCAAAAGAGGAACTTCATCACTGCTTTCACTGTTTGTGAAACAACCGTTTTTCACACAAACCTATGGAGGTCACTGATCTGCTAATGTGTCTCTGACGACAGCTGCCTAGCAGTTAGCGGTGTAATCCTGCCTTCCCCTCCTGCTGTCTGTGGTAAGTCATTAACAAGCTAACGGAACAGATTTCGCTCCGGATTGAGGTAGCAGCTACGCATGCTATCGACAGGCTAGCTCACCGATTGAGGACACACTGTCTCTTGTTCAGCAGCTGGATTTCAACACACCTTTATGGCCGTTACTCATCCTTTTGTGGCCGTTTGGTGCAACTAGCACATTGAGTCTTATAACTTGTAACCCATATTATGGTAGGCTACATGTCAGTTTGCTAAAACTGAGTAAATAGCTAAAATTACTCTCTCCCCAAAATGATCATATGTTTTCTAAGCTTAGTTTGATATTCAGGGAATACGAAAGCACTTTAAGCACTTTGAAGATCTGAAATAGTTTGCATTAAAAGTGAAAAAAATCTTTATATTTAATATCTTCAATATTTTTAACCGGAGTGTCTTATTTACACTAAGTGCAAATAGCATGCCTTGTCGGCAAGCTCCACTCAGTGGCGGCAGTGGCTCAGTGGTTCATGTAGATTGTCTACAAACCAGAAGGTTGGTGGTTCGATCCCCGGTTCTACCTGACCAAGTGTCGAGCAATACACCTAACCCCTGCTGCTCCCGACGAGCTGGATGGTGGCTGACATGACTGACATCGCCGTCAGTCGTGAATGTGAGGCGATATGTAAAAGTGCTTTGGATGGCCATAGGGTCTGTTGCAAGTGCTATATAAATGCAGTCCATTTACCATTTACTCAGCAATGCCTGGTTGGGCCACAAAAGATAAAAAAAAAGATATGTGTGCTTTAGTGGGCTTAGTCAGTATAGAGCGCCAGGCTCATGGAATGGGTCAAATCCGCCTTTTGCAGAGTTTGCTCTGTTCCCTTTTCCCATCACATATCACATCAGAAAGGCATTTGCTTTCAATAAATATTAAGACATTTTTCTAAAAGTGGAAATAAAGTGCCTAACATAATAATTTAATAATGATAAAAGTATTTATTGGTTAGGGGTAGGTGTAGGGAGGGGTTTTTATTGTCCCAGGCAGCATTGATTTAATCATTTTAATGAATATAATAATTTACACTCTCTGATAAATATAATAATTTACACTATTGTTGTATCCTTTTAATATACAAATCGCATCTAATTACTATTTACAAATATTGCAAGGCTCTCCTACTTTTACATGGCGTAAATTAGGGATGCAACAATACAGTTAGTCCACGGTTCAATACACACCTCGGTTTTTAACCACGTTTTTTTGGTTCGGTTCGGGGTTTTTTGCTATTCTATTCTTAGGCGACGGGAAAAGAAATAGGTTAAGGAGAAAATATTTTTATTGCAATACTCTTTCTTTATTTTACTTAAAAGACTTGAAAACCCTTACTTAAAATTAACACTTTACTTAAACCCTTGTACACATTCCCAGTGTATTGTATAATATAAAATAATATATATAAAGATTTACAGTGGCAACTCAGAGATGTGCAGTAGCATTTAAGTAGGAATTTGAATGAATAAATGTAGGCTAAAATTAAAACTACATAGTCTTCAATATAGAACATTTATGAAAAGCTACTGTATTAAAGGTCTTTTGTTTTTTTTAATAGCATCATTTTAGAGGTGAACTGCCCCTTTAAGGACTAGGCTGCACTGCTGTCAATTGAAGACCTGGTCAGTGCTCACATCTCATGCACGCGATTTTACTTTCACTTTAGACATAACCGACTGTGTTTATATGTTAACCTTGTGTGAGTTTGACAGTATTAGCGCAGTAAGACTGTCCAGTAATCACGTGTGTTTGACAGATGTTTAATGCGCGCGCTCAATGCAAAACAGTGCCTTGCCTAAGCACGCGAATGAAATGTTTAACCGGCAGAGCTTTAAAACGCAGGTAAACACCCCTTAACTTTAGTGCATATGATTGGATATTTGCTCATATCAGCACGTAGACTCACAGGCACACTCAAAAAGAGCCAAAATAAACTGAGAGAAACATTTAAATCGGAGAGAAATGGAAATAATTAATTAAATGCAAAACCGGAAGAAACGCAATTCGCCAGCGCGTACTGAACCGTGAATGCAGTACTGAACGTATATATTGAGTATTGTGGCAAAATGGCTTTTTTGGGGGGGTGGGGGGTTAATTTGGCAAGGTTGGTTGCTAAAATTTGCATTCCTGGGTCTATATATCACATCATTTAAGTTGCTTCAAGCCGCGGACATGGAAGACAACCCGCGGGCAAAACCGCAGATTTAGTAACACAGTGCAGTTGAGTTCTGTTGACATTTTGGCTGATTCTGGTGCAATTACTATTAATTGTGCATTGTCCCTGTAAAAATAAACTAAAAAAAAAATTGACAACTAACGTTATGCGTCGCTCCATTGGTCTGATTGGTTGTTGGTCTATCCAATTGATGTCTTTCCTGGTTCAGTTGAAACGCCCCATAATCACAGCCCAATGGAGCAGTTTCAGACTCATATTCTGACTAGAAAATTGCAAAATAAGTTAACAAAATAACATTGTTCTAGGAGTTTTTGGATCTTCTAATCCAAAAACCGTACATATTGTGCCTTTAAGCTATAGGTCCAGCGTACCTACCACATCTTAGGCCTAAAGACATTAACATTATAAGTGTTTGTCCACCATAACATATTTCCAACACAAACCATCTGCATAGTCTTAGAGAAAAACACACACAGAATTTGTATGGGGTCCTACCCGTCTGTGGGAAGGCAGCCGTCCTCTTCGGTGGTGCAGAGCTCCACACTGCCCATGCCTGGTATGATAATAGGGGGCAGAGAAGGGCAGCTCCCACAGCACTGCCCCTCCACAGGCCCCATCGGGGGGCACTGTCCTTCCAGTGCGAAGCCTGAGAGTGCGGTGCACAGTGAAGACCTGTAAGTCTAGGTTAATGGCAGGCTCAATAGGAGAAATACTGCAAGCTGATACTCCAATCGAGCACTGAAATGTCACAGCACATCAAGCAGTCATGTCCTTCTATGATTACCTTACTGTCTTTATTCTAAACTCCTGTCCTCTCTCTCTCTCTCTCTCTCTCTCTCTCTCTCTCTCGCTCCTCCTGAGCAGAGAGAAAGGCTTTATAGAAGAGCTGGATTAGTGTCTGTGTCGATTAGTATGGCGGGGCCGGTGACGTCAGAGCAGAGAGTGGACTCATCCGGCCTGGCACACGCGCCAGGTGTGCACTCACTAGCTATGGGTCTGATATCGGCCTGATTCTGCTTATAAGTTCAGAATTTGATTTTCTTACACATGCATCTATTGCTCTGTCTGTGGTCTTTTATTCAATGAAATATCTCACCAGATCTCAACAATTTGGGGTATTAAGTTGCATTTAGGTAGGGAGGGGTTAGATATATATAGCTTGAGATCAGGCATTTGCCCCTACACTCACACTGATGAGATGAGATGAGATGAGTGCCAGTGCGCACTAATCCAAAACAAACACTTCTTAACTGTAGCATTTTAAGACCCGCAGACCGAAACCTGGCTCCCTAAACAGATTTTTTAATAAGTGTGTAGACTATTCATAGCAGTAATCAGACAATCTTGCTTTGATCTTGCTTGATCAGAAATGCTGTGCCACTTCCTTAACGATTGCTTTTTATATATTTCTCTAGGGATGTCACAAGTACTGTTACTTTGGTACCAAGTCGGTACGGAAATTTGGTAAATGTAACAATACCAGCATTTCTGTAGTACCGGTAGTACTGAGTATATTTGGTACCCACTCATAGGCAGCTGCTTGCCAAGGCTTCCGCATTTATCTAAGGGCAGGGCTCTCGACTGTAGCCAAGTTTAATAAAAAAGAAAAGACTATTTAAATATTAATCCTGCATGTTCTGCATCTCTGTGTGAATGAATGGCAGTTTAATTAGCCGCACACACGCATGCAACACACAACACTCGCTGTCTTTTTAGCCTCTGCCGCGTCACAATAAGAGGAAATGAACACATGAGCTTCATTTTGAGAGCTGCTACACTATTGTCATGTCACTTCATGAGCATTTACCGTTTCATTTGAGAAATCATATCAAACACACAGAAACTCAAAGGTATCCCATCAAAAATGTCCGGTTTAAATGGAAGAAATTGACTGAAATTTAGCCTATTAGGCTGTTCTACAGTAGCTAAATGTAATACTAATAATTATTATGATTAGGTGTGCCTAGAGGGTTGCTTATTTTTCACTTCATATTTTATAAAGTGTTGACTTTAAAACAGCATATAGCCTTTATATGTTTATATGTATTATTTACTAAGAATTATCATCATCATAAATAAATAAATAAAAACAAATTAAATTCAATTGTAATACTTTTTTTCCAAATAGGAAAATATATAAAAAAGTTTATATAAAATAGGAAATAGTTCCAACAGATTTTGCTGTGGTAATGAAATTGGTGCCGAGAAGGCGAGAACTGTAACATTTTACTGGTTTGATACCAGCTTCTGGGATTTTGGTATCGTGACATCCCGAAAACAGAAATAGCAGCAGAAGAACTAAACCAGAATAGTTTCGAAACAACTATTTTAGCTTGATTTTACTAATATAGCTTAATTTTAGTTTTGATGCTGCAGAGGTTTGTCATTGCAGATACAGAAGATTAAATACTTACATTTTTCAGAGATTACTAATGAATAACTGTATTAGCATGAATTATAAAAATACTTTTCTGGAGCCTTTTCTCGGGTTGAATTATAAATGGTATGTAAAGAATCATTTAATTTTGGTTTTGTTGCTGCATTTTTGAATACTTACATCACTGTTAAAATGTTATAATTTTAAACCACAAAATATAATATATTAATAAATATAATATATTAATAAAATTATAATGTATGTTTTTAAAAGATTCTCTTATGGTTAACAGGGCTGCATATCTGATCAAATTATTAAAGATTTTTAATAACTGTTTTCTATGTAAATGTATTTTAAAATGTAATTTAATTATGTTATGTGAAGCTGAATTTTTAGCATTATTACTCCAGTCTTCAGTGTCACGTTCTTTCAGAAATCATTTTAATATAATGATTTGCTGCTCAAGAAACATGTCAGATTATCACCGATGTTGAAAACCGTTGTGCTGCTTCACAGTTTTGTGGAAACAGTGGTCATTTTTTGAGGACAGTTCAAAAGAACAGCATTTATTTGACATAGTATTAATTTAATTTGTACAGTATAGGTTTCTGTTTCAGTTTGCCAAATAAAGCAGAATTTTTAAAAGCCAAATAGGCAAGCAAAACTATGAAGAAACGTTTGTCAAATTGTTGTTCTCATTTTTACTGGATCTGATACAATACAGGGGACATTTTATTAGATTGTGTTACTAAACCATGAAGAAGTTAGATCGCCCCCTGGTGAAATAACTTTATGTAGTTTAGTCGTCATGTTTGTCCACACAAGTAAATGTTTTTCTTTTTTGTCATTCTGGCCCGGTTTAAATTAAGATGTGTTTGGTGTAAACAGGGTCTAAACCATTTTGAGCTTGACCACTTTCAGCCACTTCCAGAGGTAGTTGAAAACACATTTGACTGGCTTGCTTTCGTAGTGTAAATGCTCATGTGGTTGAAAGTGTACGAACAGCCACAAAAGACACTTACTCCACACCTACTGACCTCATGCGCAAACACTATGGGAAGTGCTCTAGCCATACAGGATTTAACTTTTTCAGCTGAAAGCCCAAGTTTGCTAGAAGACGAAAAATGTACCAAGCACAATGTTCTCTCACAATTCCTGATTTCTAACACACACTCACAGCGTTCGCCGTGATCTTGTGTCTCTCAGAGCAGAAACGAAAGCTGATGCTCTCAGTATGTTTTTCGGTCATCTCCAGTCGTGTTCATATGTAAATTGTGCAAGCTTATTGTGCCCATTAGATTGAAAGATCTGTAAAAACACATATATTAATCCGCACATAGACCCTCCCCCCAAAGAAATCAGGACAGAAGTGGTTGAAAGTGGACAAAAGAGACGGATTAAAACACCAGGAGTAAGCGGGAATGTGTCTCTCTCATCTAGGCCTACTTCTGATTACATTAACCAAAACACATCGGGCCTTATGCTGCGTTCTAGACAACCCGTAACCCGTGTTTTTCCAACCATCTCACCGTGAAAGTGCACTGCAACGGCAGTCAAACCCAGGACTTCCCATTCATGATTTCGTACTAGATCTCCCAGTTACGTGCTCTGACGTCACGGGCTTTGTTTAGCTACCGCAATGCGCTCAGGCAGTTTGGCGTAACTTTGCCTGGAACGCTACAAAGTCACGAGTCGTGGTTTAAAAAGTCGTAACTCACGGGCTCAAAAACCTGCCTGGAATGCAGCATTAGGTGATATGAATCTTATGATCAAAACATAATGACAGGCATGTGGAAACACAAATTACACAAATGTATAAGCATGCATCGCCACAGGACAAATGTGACTCACAGGTTTGGAAAAACATTTGAAATATTTGTATACTGATGAAAGAGGCTGTGTTTTCAGCCGTTATGTGGAAAAGGTTTGAGAGGACAGAGAAACTGGATGATTATTGATGTCCACAAGAAGTTGCAAGATTACTCCATCTTTCTGATGTTAAGAAAATATTCGGCACATGAACCGACTGATCGCTACATCTGAAGGCCATCCGTCACGATCTTTCCCAAAATAGCCTCAACCTGCTGCAGAAGCACATAAATCACCGGCTCTCTTGCCTCGTGTGTCTCATTCCTCTTTTCATCTGGAAGGAGTTTGAACTAATGCTAATTTTTGGATTAATATACTTATTAATATAATGTTCTCTGAATGGGAACAATTCAAGGTGTCCTGCTATCTGTGACCAGGAGGAGGCGCCATTGTCTGTATGTTTCTCCTGCAACCTATCCAGAACAGAAGTTAAATACATGTAGTTCACCAAATAAAGACAATTCTGTCATCATTTACTCACCCTCATATCAATCTAAACCTGTATGACTTCCAAAAGAAGATATTTTAAGGAATGTTAGTGTCCAATTTTTGTAACCATTGACTTGTATGGACAAACAAAACTAAACAAAAAAACACCACTGAGACATTTCTCTACATATCTCTCAATACTCTTTCTAAAATGTCGTTTCTGAGGTGGCTGAGCTGGTAAATGCGGTACAGTGTGTCTCCAGCTACAGCATTGTGACTGGCTGTGTGGTTGTTGTCATGGTAACCAGCAGGAGGAGCAGTTGAAGAGGAGATTGTTGTGGAAGTGCTGTGAGGGCGTCTGCCATCAGCCTGCAATAAAAACAACTCACAGTTCATCCTTTCATAGATGTAGAAACTGCTGTTCAATGAAGGATGTTTAGAATGGTCCTTCGGTCTCATATGATGCTCATGTAATTGACATACACTGGAACTGGACTGGTGAAGAAAATGTTGGATGATGGATTGCTTGTTTTTTTTCTGCTGAGGACTTAAAATTAAGCTGATTGCCAATAGAAACGAGAATTAGATTCTTGCCGAGATGTTGCCTAAGTCATTTCTTGTGCACTGCTACTGCGATAGTGTTTTCTGGGTGTCAAAAGAGCCCCGGTGGCTGAGAGACCTCAAGATGGCTTTGTTTTCCATTCACTGGGAATGTGTGGGATTTTGGCACTCATTTTATCGTCCATCATCATGAAAACTGTGCATTCAACCAAGTCTGATCAATTAGAAAAGTAGCACACCTCTCCTCAACAAACCACATGTATTTTCTGATGTTAGAGATGTTTCTGATTTATCCATATCTGTAATCTTTAAATATTTAAAGGGGCGGTTCCGTGTTTTTTTTCTAGGCTTGGTTGTGTTTATAGGGCCGCAGTATAACATGTCTTAATACTTCTTTTTTTTTTTTAACGCCATATTTTTTCTTATATTTGAGCTTTATTCCACACCGCTGTCTCCACTGTCCTTTGAACGGCTCGTTTGCTTCCTGCTTCTATGAAGCCCATCCCTCTGAAAAACACAATGGTCTTAGATTGGTTAGATGGCCAAATGTAGATTCCTGTATTTTTATTGGCTGAAGTGCCAAGCACAGGTTGCCGGAAATGCCACGCCCCTTACCATTACAGGCAGAAGTCTCATCTGCGGAGACTAGCAAGGGTTTATGATGTCACCAACCCAGGAAGAAGCTCGTTGTAGTCCAAACCGTCCGTTTTTGTAGGCAATAAACTGCCATAACTTTAAAAGACAATATCTCCGTTTGCATTGAACTCTCAGCGCTGTAACTTTGCAGACACTGTTTATGCTCAAGCAGCAACATTACACACTAACTAAAGTGAAAAAAGTTAAACCGCATAACCACCCCTTTAAACATTGTTTTTGTTAATTGAAATTAAGCTGAAATAAAATAAAATATAAACATTAGATAGAAGTCGTGTTGCTTACGTAAACATCATCGGCTGCCGTAGCTCTTGAGAGCGCTGTACTGCTTACAATGGAAACTGAGGACACCGACACAGGGTAGACCGAAATGTTGAATAAGGTCATTCATTTTGTTTGTTTTTGCATGCAAAAAGTATTCTCATCATTTCATAAAATTAAGGTTGAACCACTGGAGACACATGGACTATATTAACAATGTTTTTCTGGACCTTGAAAGTGGTAATTACACTCTAAAAAATGCTGGGTTAAAAACAACCCAAATTGAGTTGAAAATGGACAAACCCAGAAATTGGGTTGTTTAAATGGGTCCTTTCAATGGGTTCAAACAACCCGATTTCTGGGTTTGTCCATTTTAAACCCAACTTGGGTTGTTTTTAACCCAGCATTTTTAGAGCGTAAATTGGGGTCAGAGAGCTCTCAGATTTCATCAAAAAGATCCTAATTTGTGTTCTTACGGGTGTGGAACGACATGAGGGTTGGAAATGAATGACAACAATTTTATTTTGGTGTAAATGACCTCTAATACTTCAATAACAACGTGTAATCACTCTAAAAACTGCCCTAAAAAAGTTGGGTTGAAAATGGACAAACCCAGAAATCGGGTTGTTTGAACCCATTGAATTGACCCATTCAAACAACCCAATTTCTGGGTTTGTCCATTTTCAACCCAACTTGGGTTGTTTTTAACCCAGCAGTTTTTAGAGTGATGTTATTTTTAGAAAATCTCAAATTTAATATACTTTTTTATACTGTATATTATAATGCTGTAATGACAAAAATTTACTGGTAGAACTTGTATAACCATTTATTTTAGTTTTAAGTTTAATTTATGCAAAATGGTAACACCAACTAACAATGAGCAATACATTTGTTACTGTATTATTAATCTTTGATAACTGTTACGCCCCATAACAGAAGCATAAATCTAGAATTTGAAACCCCGCACCCTACATTATAAATAGATGCTGAAGCTGTGGCTAAAATCGGTCACTTTTCACACATTTACTATTTTCTAGATGGTGAATGGCACATAGTGCACTATATAGGGGATAGGGAATGATTCAGACAGTGTATATACACTTTCCATTGGGGCAAATGAAAGGGATAGTTCACCCCAACAAAAAAAAATTCTATCATCATTTACTCACCCTCAAGTTGTTCCAAACCCGTATGAGTATTTTTGTTCTGCTGCACAAAAAAATAAATGATAATAAACAGATATTTGGAAGAATGTTTGTAACAAAGCGAGAGAGCAACCATTCACTACCATAGTAGGGGAATTACTATGGTAGTGAATGGTTGTTCTTACTGCTTTGTTACAAACTGTCTTCCCAATATATTGTATTGTGTTCAGCAGAACAAAGAAATTTATACAGGTTTGGAACAATTTGAGGGTGAGTAAATGACAGAATTTTCATTTTTGGGTGAACTATGCCTTATAGTCTGGTTTAATGTAGTGTCCTGCGAAATGCCAGAACACACACAGTTCTCCAGTCCAGAGTAACGATAGCACAGAGCGGATCATATGCGTGAGTTGGCGCAGAACAAAAAATGTATCGGACCCATTTGAATTGTGCACAGAATGCTCTATTTTAAAGCGATATGGAAATTAGGAGGAGAAAGTGTTTGAGATTAGGAGGAAACTGCGATGCTGGCTCAGCTGTGATATAAACTAAATGCTATTGCCTATTTTTTTGTAAAGTTGAGGGGCTGTTTGATATGTCCTGCCCTGTCTTCTACTGGGTTTCAGTGGGAATTACGTCAACTTACTGAATAATGCTGTGTGTTTCAAGGCACTTCAGTGGGCCTTTAATTTCAAACTATCCCGGCACACACAAACTCTACATTATACAATCAAAAAATCTCTCAGCCACTTCAGAGATTTTTCAGAGAAGATGTGCTCGCTCAGAGCACAAGATCTCTCTAGAGAAAGCTATGATGTGCTTTTTAAAGTACTTTGCACCAATCAGGACCTAGCATCAATCAGCCTGCATCACATACAACAGTTCATTTTTACCTCATGTTAACTTGGATCCATTAAATATTAAGATATGTTTTACTTTATTAATAAAATTAAAAGCAAAAGTTGAAATTAACACCCCTCCAAATCATTGAATTCAGGTGTTTAAATCGCTTCTGTGGCTGGGTGGATTTTTGTATAAAATCAAGCACCTAGGCATGCAGACGCTTCAGCAGACATTTGTGAATGAATGGATAAATTCAATGCCATGTCAATTTGGGAAATTTCCTCTCTATTAAATGTTCCAGTGTCAACTGATAGTGGTATTATAACAAAGTGGAAGCAATTGGGAACAACAGCAACTTAGCCATAAAGTGGTAGGCCACGTAAAATCAACGAGCGGGGTCAGCGCATGCTGAGGCACACAGTGCACAGAAGTCAACTTTTTTCAATAGCTACAGGCCTCCAAACTTCATGTGGCCTTTAGATTAGCTCAAGAACAGTGTGTAGAGAGCTGCATGGAATGGGTTTGCATGGCCAAGAAGCTCATCCAAGCCTTGCATCACCAAGTGCAATGCAAAGAGTGGGATGCAGTGGAGTAAAGCACGCCGCCACTGGACTCTAGAGCAGTGGAGACGTGTTCTGTGACTAATCACTTTTCTCTGTCTGGCAATTTAAAGGACCAGTCTGGGTTTGTCGGTTGCCAGGAGAGCGGTACTTGCCTGACTGCATAGTGCCAAGTGTAAAGTTTGGTGGAGGGAGGATTATGGTATGGGGTTGTTTTACAGAGGTTGGGCTTGGCCCCTTCGTTCCAGTGAAAGGAACTCTTAATGCTTCAGCATACCAAGACATTTTGGACGATTTCATGCTCCGAACTTTGTGGGAACAGTTTTGGGATGGCCCCTTCCTGTTCCAGCATGACTGCGCCCCAGTGCACAAAGCAAGGTCCATAAAGACATGAATGAGCGAGTTTGGTGTGGAGGAACTTGACTGGCCTGAAAAGAGTCCTGACCTCAACCTGGGATGAATTAAAAAGGAAAACCGCAAACCAGGACTTCTTGTTGAACATCAGTGGATGTCATTAAAGTTCACGTGCATGTAAAGGCAGGTGTCCCAAAAACCTTTGACAATATAGTGTATTTTTTCATTAACTAATATAGTTAACCAATGATAACAAGTGGAGCCTTACTGCAAAAAGTAATACAGTCAAAACAATTAAGTATTTGAATATAAGTAATTTATCGGTTATCGTCATGAGATAATTAAAAATAATAAATAGAAAATAATTATGGCATCCAGTGAGAAGCTATCAGTGATGAGACTTGTAATTATGGTGTCTGACTGTTCTTGGACAGCTTCAGCCACACTGACACAGCAGAAATACACTGAAATCTACAGAGAGAGAGAGAGAGAGAGAGAGAGAGAGAGAGAGAGAGAGAGAGAGAGAGAGAGAGAGGCGGAGTGTGTGCATGTCGTCACATGCCGTCACTGTGGACAAGTTCCCTCCCTTCAGATCCTCTCTCTCCCATCCTCAAACACGCTCAGACCCTCCAGTCCAGCAAACTGCCTTTCTCTCTCTCACACACACACACACACACACACACACAGCTGCAAACGAACGGCTGTAATCCATTGATCTGCTCTCTACACCGGCATATGCAGAGAAGAGAAAAGGTGACATTTGTGACACGGCAGCATCCGTACCGCTCTCATGCAGTGCTTCATACTTCCTCTCCTCCTCATCCTCGGGGTGAGGAGTGGACTCGGGACCCCTCTGACATCAAGCCCCAGCCCGACTGAGACCCCCAGCGGGCCGCCGGACCCCTGCGAGGGCAGACCCTGTCTGAATGGAGGCGTCTGTAGTCGGGTGGGAGAGATGGAGGAGAGTCAGAGCACACAGATGCAGTCGGACTTCTGGGCTTACACATGCATCTGCAGCCAGGGCTTTACTGGACAGAACTGTGAGGTGAGAATGCCAACTTGATCCACTGGACACCTCTGCATGCTGGTCAAATGTGAGAGTTGTGTTGGTGTGAATCTACAGTTATAACGGTATGTCTGTCAAAGGTCTGCAAGAGCTCATGTGCCGTCTGTGCGATGTGAAGGAGAGTGCTGCGTTGCTGTGGCAACAGATAGGAAGGAGAAGAGAGGCGGCTGTGCGTGTGTGTGTGTGTGTTAGAGGTGAAGATCATAGCATAACTACATGTCTTGCAGTTAGATTTGGTCTGCAATGTATTTCTACACAAAGGCAGCAAAATCATTCTCAGTCTGTCACCTTTTTAATTAATTTTGCAAGTATGCAGCGTTGACCTCATTGCATGCATTCCGTTTTATAACAAACCACTACGGGACACTGAGCCTTTCTGTGATGGGTGACGCAAGCTTTCTTCGAACCTCTAGTCAGGTGCATTGTGGTGCAATTATGGTCCAATCTGGATCAATATGAAACATTATTTTTGCAGTGATACCCTGCAAAAAAATATATTATTATCTCATAACTGTACATCTCTTGTTTTCCAGTAAAATATATACTTTAAAATAGACATAAAAATTTACTTGCATAGTTGTTTTCAGATAATATGTTTTAAAAAAAAGTATATGATCCCATATGTATATTGACCCTTAAAACAGGGACAAAGCGTTTTCCACTGAGATAATGTATGTATAAATACAATGTTCTTTATAAGTAGGTAAAAATTATTAGGCCTTTTATTTTTATATAATATAATTTAAATTATATCAACATCAGGGTTATATCATCTAAAAACGTTTCCGTTTACTTGAAATAAAATAAATTTAAAAAACTTCCCATTTTAATTAGTTTAAGCTGAAGGACTAAAATAACTAAAATTAAATTAACTATAAATAAAGAATTAAACAAAATATTATACTGCCATTTTTTTCAATGGATGAAAAAACAAAGTAAATCTAAAACATTGAAATTAAACTGAAAACAAAAAATGTAAAATAATTAAATTAATTTAAAATAATAACAAACTCCAATAGTATATCAATAATGCTTTATACAGTATATCATTTTATATATTGATGTTTTTTCAGGTCATGCTCATGTTCTTAAATGGCCTTAAAGTGTAACTTTGCCAATTTCCAATTTGACATGTGTTGTTCCAATGTGTAAATCAACAATGTTTACCTGTTCTCTGTGTTACCTGTACAGAAAAATTCACATTTATTTGTCAGCAAAAGACTTTTGACAGCTCCAGAGCTTTCGTGAAAAACACAGTTACAAATACTTAAGGATTTTTATGTCCGACAGTAAGATCAGAATAGAGTTATAAACAGGACAGTTTTTATTAGAGAAGGTTTATCACTGAATTCTATCAGACTTTGTCTACTCTTTAAACAGCATTATGGTAAAAACAGAACATTAAGGCAACAGCTTTCTTACCTGCATACATGGCGCTTTGTTTAAATCAGTTCGTTGTCATTCAGTTTGAAATGTTGACTACAGACACAGAGTTTTTTAGATTTTTCGTCCCAGTATTTTCTCCAAATTCTTTACCCCCTTTATCCGCTTCCTACAACGTTCTGGATCTTTCGACGGAAACCGAAAGTACTCTTTGAATTCTTGCACCTAGGAACATTACAAGTCAACTCCATTATAACTAAATGTTTGCTAAGCAGTATTTCCTACTAAAGCAAGGCTGTATTTGACTGGTCGCAGACTGGTGGGAGTGGCCTTGGACATGCCCAGTGCATTATGGGTGTTGAAGTTTTCCTATTTGGCAAAAGGGAAGACAACAGCATTTTTCTCTGTTTTCTCTAGTCAGGTTGCACCAATTTCAATTTTGTTTTTGCCTTTCTACTGCATAGCCAAGTTTTATTGAAAGCCCATTTTGCCAGAGGTGAACACTTTTAAGGAAAGGCCTTTGTTTTAAGGTATTAGCAACAGATTTTTTGTTTATTGGCTGTAGACGTACATCAGATTTAATACACTAATGGGAACAAAGCCTGCATGTGAGTAGCACAGCTAGACACAATTAGGCCCTCTGACCTAAATCGCAGCAAAGCTTTGGTAGATCCAAGAGATCTAAGAGCTGTGTGCACATGCATATTTACTGAACAACAGGTGGAACTCATAAGGTTATGAAACTGTGTGCGGTTATCAATTTTATCTTTGTCTATGCTCAAGATGCATTTTTCTACACTGTAAGACAGGCATCAAAATCGTTTCCTCAACCTTAGTTAAAGCTTGTGTCCAAAACATGTGTCCTGTGACATCATACTGCTCATTTACATCTCCCCTAAAGGATGCTGCTGCGTGATTGGTGTATGGCACTGGCAAGATTAACCGTGATTGGTCGAAGATGCCTGAAGTCATTGTGACGCCACTCAGTGTTCCATTTTTCCAGGCAAGGCTGGTGTTCTTCATTCACCCTGTAATGAGACAGCCTTTCCCCCCCTAAAATAACTGCTTAACTTATGTGACGCAGCAGAATCACATATTTGACTGTCTTGATAAAATAATGAGATCAACTGGAACGGTTGATATAATAAATTAGCATCCTTTTTGCCCTTGAGGATCTGACTTGACCTCAGTCTCAGGTGTAGTGCAGCAGCTGACGCAGAGTGATTGTGCATGAATCACATGTCCTTTCTGAAAACTTTCTGTGTTTAAAGGCTAGGTCAGTTTGTGAGGGAGAGAGATGTCAATTTGCATTTTCTTTATGCGCACAGTCACTTACTACAGTAGGTGGAAGCATACTTAGAAACCGTAGATCTGGCCATATCACAAGGGATGCTTATTTTAAGGGTCATCGTGTTTTTCTTCTCTCCTCTTTGGTCTTTTTGCTTTGATTCCAGCTTGTTAAGCAGCAGTAGGGAATTCATTAATATTGAAGAGAGAGCTTGACTGACCATTGTTTCTGAAAAGCTTTCATCTAAAAAATAAAATTTTACAAACATATGCACATAAGCAATCTGACTAACTTTACTGTAAGAGTAAAGAATATTTAAGGGTAAACTAAATGAGTAAAATTGGAACTGAAGGGGTAAAAGGAAAGATATTTAGAGGACATCGAAGCCTCAAGTACATAGAGAGGGACATTCAGGAGAACAAGCTGAGAGAGTACTACACAGTATATGGGGTTCCTAAAAATCATCAATTACTCACCCTCATGTTGTTGCAAACTTCTTTTGTTCATCTTCGTAACTCAAATAAAGATATTTTTAGAGGAAATCTGAGAGCTTTCTGAAGCATCAAAGTGGTAGTTGCACAGCTGTCAATGGAGAGACCATTAACAAATACGCAACTACTACTTTGATGCTTCAAAAGGTTCATAAAGAGATCGGCCCACTTTTTCTGAAGAGACTCGATCACTTATGATGAACAGATTTAATTTAGCCCTTTATTCAAATAAAAACATTCATCAACACACACATCAGCTGTGTTTAATGGAAGATCAAGCATGTTTGGTTGACGTGCAAGAACCCATGAGGTTCATTCTCGTGTTACGCAGCACATTTGAGTTTCCTCAAGAGCCAATGAGGTTCATTCTCGTGTTACGCAGCACATTTGAGTTTCCTCAAGAGCCAATGAGGTTCATTCTCGTGTTACGCAGCACATTTGAGTTTCCTCAAGAGCCAATGAGGTTCATTCTCGTGTTACGCAGCACATTTGAGTTTCCTCAAGAGCCAATGAGGTTCATTCTCGTGTTACACATCATGTTTGAGCTTCCTCAAGAACCAATGAGGTTCATTCTCGTGTTACTCATCATGTTTGAGCTTCAGCAAGAACCAATGAGGTTCATTCTCGTGTTACACAGCACATTTGAGTTTCCTCAAGAGCCGAAGAGGTTCATTCTCGTGTTACTCATCATGTTTGAGCTTCAGCAAGAACCCATGAGGTTCATTCTCGTGTTACGCAGCACATTTGAGTTTCATCAAGAACCAATGAGGTTCATTCTCGTGTTACACATCATGTTTGAGCTTCAGCAAGAACCAATGAGGTTCATTCTCGTGTTACGCAGCACATTTGAGCTTCCTGAAGAACCAATGAGGTTCATTCTCGTGTTACACATCATGTTTGAGCTTCAGCAAGAACCAATGAGGTTCATTCTCGTGTTACGCAGCACATTTGAGTTTCCTCAAGAGCCGAAGAGGTTCATTCTCGTGTTACTCATCATGTTTGAGCTTCCTCAAGAACCAATGAGGTTCATTCTCGTGTTACTCATCATGTTTGAGCTTCCTCAAGAGCCAATGAGGTTCATTCTCGTGTTACTCATCATGTTTGAGCTTCCTCAAGAGCCGAACAGCACAAGGCAGAAGTTAAGGTTTTAAGCAGATAACCAATTCAATCCGTTCCTCACACAAACATAAGACTCTACGAAGTTGAGCGTACAAATCTATGAGCTACGTTTATGATGCTTTTGAAGCTTGACAGTACATATCACAACTCATATTCAGAAAAGAGCAGCCTGGACATTCTGCAAAACATCGGCATTTGTGTTCCACAAAAGAAAGAAAATCATACCTGTTTGGAACAGCATGTGCTTAAGTAAATAAAGCCAATTTTTCCTTTTAGGTTAACTAACACTTTAACTTCTCATGCTCCTCACCTTCAAATGTTAAATGCAAGTAGGCCTATTGAAATCCTATTTAACAGATGCTTCGAACCCATGTCACACCTCTGTTAATCTCTCTGCACTGGCTACCACATGCTGCTCTCCTCAAGTTCAAGGCTTTGACGTGTGCTTATGGATCCACCACAAGCTCAGCAGCCGCATACTTCGACTCGCTCCTACGAATCTCGCACGCCCACCAGAAGCCTTCGCTCAGCTAAGGAGCGATGGCTCGTGGTACTATCACAGAAAGGCATGAAATCCCTCTCCAGAACATTTTCATTCGCCGTCCCTGGCTGGTGGAATGATCTTCCCACTTCCATCCGGGTGGCAGAATCACCAACAACATTCAAAAGACTCATCAAACTCATCTCTTCCGTGAGCACTTAATCTTATATTTAAAAAAAAAAACTATTTATTTGTCCTCTATTCTCTCCCTATTCTAGCTTAGGCTACTCTGAGTAATGTCCAAAACTTCAGGCACTTTTTCCGTTTCTTCGCCTCTTCTTGACGGATCGCTTCCTGTACTCCTCAGTTGTAAGCCGCTTTGGATAAAAGCGTCTGCTGAATGCGTAAATGTAAGTCTAATTCAACAGAATTTAGTGTCGCCCCAACAGACGCATTACCAGTATGTTCAGACAAACTTATTAAAATGGGGAATGGGGAACATTGATCCCACATTGTCTTGTTTAGAAACACAATAAGTCCATTTTTCCATTCATCAGTTCTTCTAATATGGCTTCATGTAGATGCTCATCTGCTCCCTTCTACCTGCCGTTCAGAACGTGCTGCAATGATAAATGTCATTGCCAGTGATGTCGGGCTTCGACTGCATGTTTTAATATCCTGCAATGACATTTGTCAAACTGTCTTCCGATCCACCTACATGACTAAAAAATAACTATATATAGAACGCTCCATTAAAACCCCATGGATTTTCCACTTCTGCTTCATAGAGAAATAATGAGTTGAATATAATTTAGTTCGACCTTTAATGTAAATAAACATGACTCCTTTGTGGCCCATGCTGCTGTAAACAATTTTTCTGATGCAACTCATTTTCCATGTGCTTATGTTTCTCTATTAATGGGGTCCTCCATCTGCAGGCTGGTTAGTATTCATTCAGGCCATCCTCTGATGTTCAGTGGCGATGAGCCAATCACACTCTATTTCCATTTCATACCTGGCCTTTGATCATATTCATACTCTATGAGTGCAAACATTGTGTGAAAGACACTTTCATAAATTAAAACTATTCCCTTTCTCAAAGAAAACTGAAGAATTCATTAATTCAGTCATTATAAAACTGAATGGTGAGGGATGATCTGTCACACACACTCTCTCTTTCACTTTCTCTATTAATAGTAGGATGACAGTGGGCTATCAAGCTTGTGTGTGTGTGTGTGTGTGTGTGTGTGTGTGTGTGTGTGTGTGTGTGTGTGTGTGTGTGTGTGTGTGTGTGTGTGTGTGTGTGTGTGTGTGTGTGTGTGTGTGTGTGTGTGTGTGTGTGTGTGTGTGTGTGTGTGTGTGCCTGTTTATGTGGTTTATAAGGACACAAATTTGTATAACTACATGGGTATTACACTGGTATTACACTATAAATGAGGTTTATGAGGACATTTCAAATATCCTCATATTTCAAATAGCTTTAAAAAATGATGAACATTTTTGAGAAAGTAAAAATGCAGAATGTTTCCTGTGATGGGCAGGTTTAAGGGCAGGGTGTGTGTGCGTGCGTGTGCGTGCGTGCGTGCGTGTGTGAAACATGTTATTCTTTCTGTGCTCCTGAACTCACAAACACATGCATGCAGGCACACAGACACATTGTTCTTTTTGAGTGGATTTGTGATTGTGCATGCGAGACACTGCCATGTTTTCCAGGTCAACAAGAAGTGTCACGTGCAAGGCGCTCACTTGAATATTTCTCTAAAGATATTCTGTTATGACACTGCTTTGAAAACATTGAATCTGTCCCACATTTAAGGAATAAATTGGATTTGCCCCACTACCATCCTACACACACACAAAAAAACATGAAGCCTTTTTTAAAGACATATGCTTTCAATTCTATACAATTCTATCAAATTGAATTGAATATTCCTTAAGTATTTTAATTTAACAATCCTTAATCAATTATTTAATTAAAATAGTTAACGATGTAAAAAAAAAAAACGTAATATATAATTTGTAATAAAAAATATTCTAAGTGAAAATGAAATATACAAATCAGCATACATTTGAGAATTAGTTACAATTGCAAATTGTCTTTTTACAAGTTTTTATTTTGGATTGAATTTTTATGTCGGCCTACATTTATGATTCTGCAACTTCTATGATATAAATAAAGTTACACTCTAAAATATTTTGAGTAAAAAACAACCCAATGTTGGGTCAAATATGGACTAACCCAGCATTTTGGGTTGTTTTAACCCAGCGATTGGGTTGTCTTAAGCAAATATTTAACCCAACAGCAGGATTAAAACAACCCACTCGCTGGGTTAAATCAACCCAATTGCTGGGTTAGTCCATATTTGACCCAACATTGGGTTAAAACAACCCAGCATTTTTTTAGAGTGTAGCTTTATTTATATCATAGAAGTTGCAGAATCATAAATGTAGGCCGACATAAAAATTCAATCCAAAATAAAAACTCTTGTAAAAAGACAATTTGCAATTGTAATACAATGATCTAAATGAAAAGATACATTTAAAATTCAACATGAATTTGAGATTTTTCGTTTTTTGATTTTACTTTTGCTTTATTTACATCGTAGAAAGTCACATAACTGAAATTCCTAAAACATTCAATTTTTAATTACCGTTACAATATGAATGCCTGATATTTTTAAATCATATTTTTTCACTCATTTTTATTATAGCCTATAGAGGAAGACAAGCTCGGCCTTTTCAAGCTTGCTATCATGAGTTGTTATTTAAGTCTAAGGAGAGGTTTCAGCGTGATTTGGTTGCAGTGTGACCTTTAAAAACAGGGAAAGAGAATAAATGGAGAAGGTCTTTGCTGGGATCTGAAGAGTAGTAACCTTTTGGGGTTTTGAGAGGCAGGCTCAAATACTTTCTTTAATCTCAGTGAAGGAACATTAAATATTGTCTCTATAGAATAAACATAAGCTCCAGTGGTTGAGGTTTTAAAGAAGAGGAGCTAAAGGGAAATTCAACCCACAGCTCTTCACATCAGAGGCATCTCTCTGTTAGCCAAAGGTCAGAGATGTATGGATGTCTGCGAGAGCAAGTCTAGTGGGATATCTTGAATTGGGGATTGAGATGGATTGGTACTGTACATATTTCATCCATTTCTTCTGAGTCTGAAGGCCGTTTCCTCATCCATGACCCTTTCTTCTACACACTATTTCTACTTCCTTTTCAGCAGCCCTTTCTTTGTTGTCATTGACCTCCTGGTCCTTTTCTCCATCTGTAGACTCTGATGCAGGGAGAGATCCTGTACATCACGTCTTGCTTATTGCTATTGTATTGGTACAATATCTTATTTTAAAACATCAATTAAAATGGATCAGAGAATTTGTTCTGAACAGAAAAGTACCATTTCATGTCATGTTTTGATCAAAATCAATACATTATCACTCCACTCCAAAAACCACCAGTATTCTTACCATATACGCCTAAAACGATTGATATATATCTTTAAAGTGCCCCTTTAATGTTATTGTAACGGTTCCTATGGTTCCTTTAATTTTCACATAATATACATTGATTGTCCATCACCACATTTTTCATTGATTCTCAAACAACTTGACAGATGAATCAGTCTGAAGGGTTTCTTTAAAATTGGCATTTTTGTCAGGCTTCTATGTATAGGTTTTTACCTAAGAAGAAGTGGTACTTCTGAATGGGCTGAGGCGTGGATTTAATGGGCTTGAAGTGAAAGTATTTTTATATGCGGAGAGCATTTACTCAGTATCGTTATCTCATTTTTGACCGAAGTGGTTTTTAGAGGCTTTTGCATCTGAACTCCTCATATACACTTATTTATCCACAATTAAAAGTCAATGAATCTACTGTTGCAGGTGTCAAAGCTCAAGTGGACATGGTGAACGGTGACACTGCAGATTCAGCTACAACGGGAATTAAACACAGAACAAGGCTGCATTTCCCGAAACCTTCTTAACTCTACGTCATTCTTACGTTATACCTTAAGGTATCCCTTAACATGTGTTTCCCGAAACGAACTTAGTTCAGAATACCTTCTTTAAGTCATACTTTCGTAAGGTTGGTCTGGACCACTCTTAGCTATACCTTATCACTATTAACAGTCCATTCCACTAGTGGCCACCACTGTGAAAAAAGCTTCTTTATATGTCAGTCTATACGAATATAATTCTGAAGTTGCAATATACACCCAGTGTTCAATTAGGCTAGCTGAATTGTTTTTTTTTGTTTTGTTTTTTAATACAAGGATTAAAATTGTCATAAATTTAATTACAAACACTAACGGTTGTTAGTTTTTTAATGATATTATCCAAAGGTACATCAGCTGGCAAACCATTAGACAGGAAAGGCTTAGGAGTCTATTTAAAGGGGCTGATTGTGAAGGGGAGTTTAGTCAAACTTTGGCAGCGATCGCAGCGAATATAATTGTGCTAAATCAAAGACGGCGCCATCCGCGGAGCCATTTAGTCGTGAAAACTTTAGTCCCCTGGCTACCATGTCAGAAGCTACTATTAAAAATAAATTTCGCCTACCACGAAAGCAAATTCAGCAGCTTTTAGAGCTTGTTGGACCAACTTTTGTGAGACAAACTGGACAAAGCTCAGCTACCCCCTCAGCCCAGAAATCAGCTGCTGGCGGCTCTCCTCTTTCTTAATTTTTTCTCTGCATATAGTAGCAGCTGATTATATTTTTTTTATATAATAAAAAAGTTTTGCGTGTTGCGTTTTTTTGTCTAGGCCATCTAATAATATAAATTTATTATTTACACAATAATGTGATGCAGCTGCTGCATAGGCAATCATCCCTGTTTGTGGAGTAAATCAAGACACTCTATGGAAAATATATTGTAATAATTTAAATGACGCGTGATGCTCATGATGCGGTTGAGCAGGAGATTGCTGGTTCGTGCACTCATTTCAGAATTATGTAAAATTGCAAGTAATTTTATGTAAAAGGTGCAATTTTGTATGATAAATGAAAGTTCAACTATTTCTGAAGTGCTTCTTTTATAAAGAACATACTTTTTTCACATAACGCAGTGAAACAGCCCCTGCATAGAGTAAATAATCGATTCTTGAGCCATCGATATAAGCCAATTCAGCACCGCCACCACGGACAGCACCCGCTAACATCGCACTTAAGAAGGTATACCTTAAGCGACCTCCTAAGGTATAGTTCGGGAACACACCTAGAAATGGTATACCTTCAGTTAAGTTTACCTTTAGAGTCTTCGCAGCGCGCTAAGAGACAACGTTATCGGGAAATGCAGCCCAAGTCATTATGAGAATTCAGATGACCTTATAGATTTTTATTGCATGAAAACGTGACGGTAGCTGGTGAAATCGAGCCTCTAACATGTAGCCCTCAGCATGTGCATTGGGAGTAATGCAGTGCACTTCAGATGTGCCTCAGCGATTGCCAGTAAAGTTGATTAGCTTATTAACGGTGCTCTGGGGACAGATGTGAACGAGGACAAAATCTCTCTCGTGTTCTGCAGTTTATTGACACCATCATTGTTATCAGTTGAAGGATTTTCAACCTATATGGTTGCAAAACTCCAAAAACATACCAATGCATACAATTCACTGCAGTTTTCACAAACACTTGTGATATTAAACACTACTGGCAGTAAAACACCAGCAAATCTATTCCTTTCCTCACAGATTATTGATAACTAAAGACTGCCGGTCTGGCGGAAGCTAGATATTTGACTTTATTATGTGTAAAATATGGATATTTTTCTTACACAAACCCATCGATTGACTTCAGAAGCTGTGTGGAGCACTGTTATAATGGATGAATGCACTTTTTTGCCCTTTACATTTTGTGCTGTCATTCACTGCCATTATAAAGCTTGGCTCAACCAGGACATTTTTTAATATAACTGACTTTATTTATCTGAAAGAAGAATGTCATACACCTAGGATGGCTTGACAAGTAAATCATGCGGTTATTAAATTTTTTGGGGGTAAAATAACCCTTTAACCCTTAAATGCGTGACCATTATCACTGTCCTCATCAGAACAGCAGCACATTCAGCATCTGGTTCATACTTACCCATCTCAAACATATTCTCAAAACTATCATTTTCAATATCTTCAAAATCAATATTTCGATCTCTGACAGCTTCTTCACCAGATCCACCAGTGACACTAATATTTGAATGTGTTCAGTACTTGCTCTACAGTAAATCGCTGAGCTATTTCGGGTTTTGCAGATTATACTTATTATATTATATTAATTATAATATTGTTTCGTTTTCAGTCTGCAGTAACTATGAGTGAAACGTCACTTCATCATTGTGTATCAGACATTGCCACCTTGTGAAAAATATAAATTGCACTTATTCTGCCATTAAAGATTCAATTATTATTCTGCAGGAAAAAACATACATACAATCTTACATATTTTGGGTCGTTAGACCCTATACAATTTTTACAACAAAATGTATGTAAAAACAGGCATTATTTAATTATTTTATTTTATTATTTCTTATTCATTAATTGATTGGCGAATAAAAAAATGAATAAGGAGGAGGGTAGTAAATGAATATCTGGGTCGCTAAAGACCCGGGTTAACGTTTGCATCACAACCAGCTTTTCTGACATAGTAAACTTGCTCAGTAGTTCACCTGGTCTAGCATTGCACTGAACAAGAGCCCCATTAAAAGAACTCAAGACTAGAAGTAAACCAAAATGGTTGCATCATCAAATTTCGGTTAGGTTTAGTAAAGAGTTTCATTAGAAGGACATAATAATGAAGAAGGACATTATTTTCAAACGTGCATTAACCTTTTAGCACCTCTCACCAGACATTTATTTTACAAATTTCCGTGATACATAAATCAACAAACACTTTGTTTGCCAGATTCATCTATTTTGGGACAGAAAATGTTTATTCAGTTGATCCAGTAGCACAGAGAAATCCTTATACACTGCCTTGCCAAGAAAAAGCCTCTGTTTGAATTTAAATAGGCAAATGCTAAGCGTCTGATTGGATCATTATTGCAGTGATTATTATGTTTCTCGCATGTTATATGTTTGGCAACAGTTCTTCTAGCCCTGTTAGAAGAGTGTGTAAGAGCTTTTTATTTCTTAAACAACCACGTAGGAAGACAAATCATGACCATATTCCAGGGTCACAATGTCAAGATTCATCAGGCTCAAAGTGTGAACGAATGGTTTGGAGGGAGAATGAAGGATCATTTTCACACATGGATTGGCATTATTTCCATCATGAGGTGCATCAATTTTTAGTCAAGATCTATTTGATGTACTGACAATGCAAGAGACAGAGGTGTAAAGAGTATCTGAAAACCAGTAAAAGTATAGAGACCTTACAGAGAAAATGATTCACCAATTCCAAAACAACGTACGAGTCGCAGAGTATCTGATTTTAACAATACTTAAGTATTTTACTCGTACTGAATGTAGGCTCAAAGATGCACTAGTGCTCAACACCTAAGAGACATGCCAGTGAAAATAAAAAACTATTGATTTGTGAAATTAGAAATCACCTCAATATTGCAATAAATAAAGGTTGATTCAACAGTCAAACTCTCAAGTCTCAAAAAGGCCATAAGTAAACCAATATCCTTTATAAGTGTCTTGTCCATATAGCAGATGAATAAAATTGTAAAGTAATAATAAAAAGAAGTAAAGTCTACTTGCACTGGATGTCTGAATGCAGTCATGACCTCATCTTATAAATCAAACATTTGCGATTCAGCAACTACACTGTAAAAAATTATATGTTCAATAAGTTATGACAACATATGTTTTTACAACCCCAAATCAGAAAAAGTTGGGACAGTTTGGAAAACGCAAATAAAAAAAGAAAGTAGTGATTTCTAAATTTACTTTGACTTGTATTTCATTGCAGACAATATGAACACAAAATATTTCATGTTTTGTCTGGTCAACTTCATGTCATTTGTAAATATGCATCCTTTCCTGTCATTCAGACCTGCAACACATTTCAAAAAAAGTTGGGACAGGAGCAATTTAGGGCTAGTAATGAGGTAAAAGGGTTAAATAATGATGTGATTTGAAACAGGTGATGTCAACAGGTGATTGAAATTATGATTTGGTACAAAAGCAGCATCCAAGAAAGATCTAATCTTTTAGGAGCAAAGATGGGCCGAGGATCGCCAGTTTGCCAACAAATACGTGAGAAAATTATTGAAATGTTTAAAAACAATGTTCCTCAAAGAAAGATAGGAAGAGATTTGGATATTTCACATTCAACAGTGCATAACATAATTACAAGATTCAAGGAATCTGGAGGAATTTCAGTGCGTAAAGGACAAGGCCGCAAGCCTAAGCTGAACAACCGTGATCTCCGATCCCTCAGGCGGCACTGCATCAAGAATCGTCATTCATCTATAAGCGATATCACCACATGGGCTCAGGACTACTTTGGCAAACCTTTGTCAAGTACCACAATACGTAGTTACATCCACAAATGCCAGTTAAAACTGTACTGTGCCAAAAGATCGTCATTCATCTATAAGCGATATCACCACATGGGCTCAGGACTACTTTGGCAAACCTTTGTCAAGTACCAAAATACGTAGTTACATCCACAAATGCCAGTTAAAACTGTACTGTGCCAAAAGATCGTCATTCATCTATAAGCAATATCACCACATGGGCTCAGGACTACTTTGGCAAACCTTTGTCAAGTACCACAATACGTAGTTACATCCACAAATGCCAGTTAAAACTGTACTGTGCCAAAAGGAAGCCTTATGTTAACAGTGTCCAGAAGCGCCGTCGACTTCTCTGGGCTCGGAGGCATCTGGGATGGACCATCACACAGTGGAAATGTGTACTGTGGTCAGATGAATCAGTATTTCAGGTATTTTTTGGGAGAAATGGATGCCGTGTGCTCCGGACCAAAGAAGAAAAGGATCATCCAGACTGTTACCAGCAACAAGTCCAAAAGCCAGGGTCTGTCATGGTATGGGGTTGTGTCAGTGCCCTTGGCAAAGGTAACTTGCACTTCTGTGAAGGCACCATTAATGCTGAAAAGTACGTAGAGATTTTGGAGCATAATATGCTGCCTTCAAGAAGATATCTTTTCCAGGGACGTCCATGCATATTTCAACAAGACAATGCAAAACCACATTCTGCACACATTACAAAGTCCTGGCTGCGGAGGAAGAGGGTACGGGTACTTGACTGGCCTGCCTGCAGTCCCGACCTGTCTCCAATAGAGAATGTGTGGCGCATTTTGAAGCGCAAAATGCGACAACGAAGACCCCGTACTGTTGCCCACCTTAAGACTTGTTTGCAGGAAGAATGGGACAAAATTACACCTGAAACACTTCATCACTTGGTGTCTTCAGTCCCTAAACGTCTTTTAAGTGTTGTGAAAAGGAATGGCAACATTAGAAAGTGGTAAATGCTTTACTGTCCCAACTTTTTTTGAAATGTGTTGCAGGTCTGAATGACAGGAAAGGATGCATATTTACAAATGACATGAAGTTGACCAGACAAAACATGAAATATTTTGTGTTCATATTGTCTGCAATGAAATACAAGTCAAAGTAATTTTAGAAATCACTACTTTTTTATTTTATTTGCACATTCCATACTGTCCCAACTTTTTCTGATTTGGGGTTGTACATTGTTTTAACTCATCAAAATGAGTTAAGAAATGTTCAACTTTTTTTATTAGTTATACAAGATGTAACTAATTTTTTTAAGTCAGTTTAACATAATTTAAGTTGAAATAACTTAAACATCCAAGTCGATTGTACTGCAAAAGTTCAAAATTGGCCTTTTTTTACAGTGTACCTGCTAATGCACTCACATTCACGTAAAGCAGTCTTGTTGACAAGTTTGGGTGAGTAAAGGCAAACCGCACAAGATCTAGTGCCTTCTATGCCCTTAGATGGCGAATGCGATATCGTTTCTTTAGCAGAAACCAACTGCTGCAGAAGGTGCCATGCTTAATGAATGTAATGTGTAACTGCATTACTCATCACAAATGTATTGGAGTAAAAGTACATTTACTTGTTTGTAAATGTATTCAAGTAGAGAGTAAAAGTTGCTAATATATTTAATATACTCGTAAATCTGCAAAGTAGCCAAAAAGATACTTAAGTACAGTAACTATTCAGATACGTTACACCACTGGCAAGGGTCCAGCACTCTGTAAAGTCTCCTCCAGCACATCCCAAAGACTTTCAATGATTTTACGGTCTGGACTCCAATCCATGTGTGAAAACGATTCCTCATGCTCCCTCCCGACCATTCTTTCACACTTTGAGTCTGATGAATCTAGTGTCATCCTGGAATATGGTCATAATGTTTTCTACATGGTTGTTTATGAAATGAAAAGCTACACACTCCATCAATAACTGTTGCCAAACATATAACATGCTAGAAACATAATCACAGCAATAATGATCCAGTCTTCAGCATTTCCAATTTAAATCCAAACAGTAACTTTTTTGGACCGTGGAGTGTATATAAGGAGAGGCTATTTTAGCTGAGCCATATGTTATTGCTATTCCTTGATATCATCTATTATTCAGTATGGCTGTGTTCAGTTGAAGCAACTCTCCTACTGTAATTAATGGCCGGGCTCTTGAACTGGCGGATGATTTTAGAGACTTGGGTACAGTGATTCATAATAAATTAAACTATAACGCCAACACTGATGCCATTTGTAAAAAGGTCCAACAACTCTTATTTTTCCTAAGAAAAATGAATTCTTTTAAGATATGTAAAGTGTTAATGACACTGTTTTATCAGAGTTTTATTGAATCTGTTATTTCGTATTGTGTCATTGTGTGGTTTGACTGTATTACTTTGTCTAGTAGGAATAGATTGACGGGGTTAATCAAGACTGCATCTAGGATTATTGGAGTTCAACAGATATCAGTTCTAGACATTTTTAAAGTATGCATTGTTAAAAAAGCCTATGTGATAATAATCAATTCCTCTTCCCATCCATTACATATGAGCAATAGGGGGGAGACAAAGAGGTTCATACCGACTGCTATTTCTATGTTAAATTAATTGTAATCATGGATAATATGCTGTTTTTATGTTGTTGTTGTTTTTTATTTATGTGCGTGATTGTATAAATTATGTGTGTGGCACCTGTGGAAACTAAATATCCTGAACGGATGAATAAAACTGAACTGAACTAATGTTGCAGGCAAACACACACAGTTCATGTATAAGGTCTACTGTATCTCTTTTAAGGAGAAGGCATGCGCCTGCTAAAGGAAATGGAGCATAATTCCTAACTGGATCAATATGACTACATTAGGAATTAGCCCTGTAGATTTTGGTGCAGGTGCTTCTGTCTTGTAGGATTGCTTTGTTGCTATTGTTTCATTTCTGATGATGCTCTTCTGTTACACCCTATGATTTCAGTTTATTTATTGCTCTCGGCTCTCATTCTTCAGGCCAAGTGATTGTTAGTCGATAGATGTTTGCCTGAAATGATGGTTGAATAGTTTGCTGCTGTTTTGCGTGACTGGAGCAATTTAAAATGTTTGATAATATGGTGCAGTTTTCACCCCTCATTCGTGATGTTGTTATTGGGTGCAGTTTTTTGCAGATCCATGCGCCAGCAGCCCCTGTCTCCATGGCAACTGTAGTCAGGACGGCGAGGGGGATGGGTTTGCGTGCGAGTGTAGTGAGGGTTACAGTGGTGTCCGCTGTGACCTGCCGACCTTGACCTTTGACCTCTCCGAGTCCACCTGGGACCTCGCCGAAAAAATCACTCCAGAGCACGCCACGCCGGCCACGCCCGCGACCACCACGCAAGTCTTTCAGCCAACCACAGTCCCCACCACTACTCAAGCTCCACCCACCCTGGAGCCATGGCAGCCCAAACAAGGTCAAAAAGTGGTGGAGATACTGTGGGAGGATCAGCAGGTGAGCAGGTGTGCGTTTGCATGCATAACGTAATTACAACAAAGTGTGTGTCTGAGTCAGCATGAAGTGGAAGGACAGTTGGATCTGGTCTGGAAGGCAGGATTACTCCATGGGAGGCTTATTTGTGTGGATGTGTGTTGTAGATCACTGATCAAGCCGAATGTGTGAGTACCGCAGGAGGCGAGTCTGCCGGAATGATGACCGTTTCCATGGAGGTCGCCGAGGAAACAGCTGTGAAGTAAGACGCTTCCTGACCTGTTTTTCTTGGAAAATGAGAGTAAGATACAATAGAAGAAGAGAGTTGTGGGTTCTGAGTGTGCAGATCAACTTTTCATATATGGCTAATAATCATTAACATGATTAAAATAGTCATTAAATTTGCTTTTTGAATGGCTTTTATTCTTCTTTTTTGTTCTTCTTTGATAAATCCATAACGTTAAAATAATTATTACTTTAATTAAAAAAAGGAATGTATTTAATGAATTATATATTTAATATAATTATATAATTAAATTATACATTTAAACTGCAAAGCCACACTTTTGGATTACAATTTTACCATGTAAATTTTAAGCAATTTTCATATCATATTTTGTTGGCATAAAACAAAACTATAGATTTTAATATAGGACATTACTGAATATAATACATTTAATTTTTTTTTTAATGTAGCACATTTTAATAAAACTTTAATAAACAAAATATTGCTATATTAAAACTATAATTAATGCTGTCAAATTGATTAATCCCAATTAATCGCATCCAACAGAAAAGCTTGTGAATATATAATATATTTTGTGTGTGTGTGTGTGTCTCTCTCTCTCTCTCTCTCTCTCTCTCTCTCTCTCTCTCTCTCTCTCTCTCTCTCTCTCTCGCTCTCTCTCTCTCTCTCTCTCTCGCTCTCTCTCTCTCTCTCTCTCTCGCTCTCGCTCTCTCTCTCTCTCTCTCTCTCGCTCTCTCCTCTCTCTCTCGCTCTCTCTCTCTCTCTCTCTCTCTCTCTCTCTCTCTCTCTCTCTCTCTCTCTCTCTCTCTCTCTCTCTCTCTCTCTCGCTCTCTCTCTCTCTCTCTCCTCTCTCTCTCTCTCGCTCTCTCTCTCTCTCTCTCTCTCTCTCTCTCTCTCTCTCTCTCTCTCTCTCTCTCTCTCTCTCTCTCTCTCTCTCTCTCTCTCTCTCTCTCTCTCTATATATATATATATATATATATATATATATATATCACTGATTCTTGATATGAGGGACAAAATATGCTTTACATGTTAGAAAATAAAAACTAACACTACTTTGTACATCAAACAAAGCATGCTAATTTAGTTGAATTTAATCCCAAAACAATGTAAAATCTTCAGTTATGTAATATTGGCTTTCAGTAAAGGAGCTAAGTCATAAAATACATTCTCTGGTTATTTTTGTTTAGGTTTTCACACTATTATGAACAACCCAGTTCCTAAATTCCTTGATTCTCCTCCTCCCTCCTTTTAATATTAAACATATATCACCAATGTTGTAATTAAGACCGTTGGTGATATATGCAAAAAATTTAATTATACATTATACAGATTTTTGAGAGCATATAATAATTAGACAAATAATTTTATTTTCCACCTTAACCACGTGTTGGAGCAATTTAGTTATTTTCTTCAGTTGTAGCTGACTTAATAAACAGATCAAAATGGCAAGATTTATCCACAACTATTCTCAGAAACTACGAGTTGACTTAAAGTGAGGA